>NW_027836755.1:0-268 GCF_054177405.1 Leptonychotes weddellii
GCAAAGGGGGGACACCTGCTCACCCCAGAAGTCGCTGCTCCCCAGGCCTTCGCCACCCCCACACAAACGGTGTAGCCGGCCGACAGAGAAACTCTGGTCCGAGGGGCGCTGCTGGCTCCCTGCCCCCACCGCGGTCCCACAGGAGGCGGGTTCCAATCACGGGGTCTGCACGGGGCACTCCACCCGTCCCTTTCCTTGGGCGCGTCCCAGCGTCCCTCGCAGGGAGCTATGGCCACTCTAGCCAACGGGGTCCAGGCTTGGGGTCCGA
>NW_027836756.1:0-268 GCF_054177405.1 Leptonychotes weddellii
ATATAAATGTGCTCCACTTCGAAGAGCTTACTAGTCAGAAATACTTCCTAAGAGATGTAAAGATGCGGCTACAAGAGTGAATGTGAAAAAAAAAAGAGTGAATGTGATGTGTCCATGAATACGGGACTAGGCCACGGAGCCACACGTCATCCGTAAAACATAATATTCCAGAGGGTTACAGAACAAGAGTCGTCTACACATGCCCGTGGGAAGATAAGCCGCCGTGCCTGGACAGGTGTGCGGACGCCTCCCATGTCCACACCTGCAC
>NW_027836757.1:0-268 GCF_054177405.1 Leptonychotes weddellii
ATATGAGAGGGGGAGGGCTAGAGGGAGAAGCAGACTCCCCGCCGAGCAGGGAGCCTGACGTGGGACTCGATCCCCGGACTCCAGGATCATGACCTGAGCCGAAGGCAGTCGCTCAACCGACTGAGCCACCCAGGCGCCCCGATAAGCTAGCTTTTTTACAAAAAAATTCCTTATGTTTTCTTATGTAGGCACCTTGTGTTTTGGTATAAAACAAGCTTCAGAATGTCCTTTAATTGACTAAACAAGGTACAGCACAGCACATACGTTG
>NW_027836758.1:0-268 GCF_054177405.1 Leptonychotes weddellii
AAAAACAATACTACCAATAATGCTGCCTTATATTTGTATAGTACTTTATAATTTATAAGAATTTTTATCATCCATTGTGTGTTTATCAATAAATCTTTATGTGGGCAGGTCAGATGTTAGTACATGAGTCCATAGGTTCTAAGAGGTGAAATGATTTCTCCAAGCTTTCGTGTTTAGTGACCAGAACTTAGCCCCCCGCGCCCCACCCCTTTTTTACAGTATTTGTAGACTTTGCTTGGTGCTCTCTGGTGTAACTATGTGTATCAAG
>NW_027836759.1:0-268 GCF_054177405.1 Leptonychotes weddellii
GAAAGAGAGATCATAAGAGGTGGGGAGGGGCGGAGGGAGAGGGAGAAGCAGGCTTCCCGCGGAGCAGAAAGCCCGATGTGGGACTCGATCCCAGGACCCTGGGATCATGACCTGAGCCGAAGGCAGACGCTTAACGACTGAGCCACCCAGGCGCCCCAGATTAGTTCAGATTTTTAAATAACCAGCGGCAGTTCACAGAATCTGGAAATTTAAATAGCATTTTGACCGTGCCATGTAGGGACCTTAACGATCATTACCATTTACAGTC
>NW_027836760.1:0-268 GCF_054177405.1 Leptonychotes weddellii
CCGAGCAGGGAGCCCGATGCGGGACTCGATCCCGGGACTCCAGGGTCATGACCTGAGCCGAAGGCAGTCGCTTAACCAACTGAGCCACCCAGGCGCCCCCAGAAAAGATAAATCTTAAAAAAGAATGTTTTCTAAGCTCTAGCTACTGGAAAAGAAGCTTGACATATGGTAATGTGGAGATGTTTTCTGGAAATATCAAGTTGATACTCTTTCCAGTTATACTGGATTCAACAAGTACCAAGAGTTTTGACTCCCAACTTTCCCAGGC
>NW_027836761.1:0-268 GCF_054177405.1 Leptonychotes weddellii
CTTGTGTTCCCTCTTTCGCTGTGTCTCTCTCTGTCAAATAAATAAATAAAATCTTTAAAAAAAATGTTCTTTAAAAAAGTAGACTGTAAGGTGGGGACAGGCACATGAATGGAAGCCAGAAGGCAAATTAAGAGGCTAGTTTGGTAGTCAGGGTGAAAGATGATTGCAGATTTGACTAGGTCACAGTGGTGGAGGTATGAGAAAAGTGATCAGATTTTGGATATGTATTTGAATTATATATATTATATATATATATATATAAAAGTAA
>NW_027836762.1:0-268 GCF_054177405.1 Leptonychotes weddellii
ACTCCCCCTGCTTGTGTTCCCTCTCTCGCTGTGTCTTTCTCTGTCAAATAAATAAATAAAATCTTTAAAAAAAAAAATAAAGTTTAGTTGTTATCAGTTTAAAATAAGGTGTTGTAAGTTTAAGATATTTTATGTAAGCCTCATGGTAACAAGGGAAAATCTTGTAGTCATTACACAAAAGAACATGATAAGAAGTCAAAGCATATGAGAGCAAAAGACATCAAAACACACACAAAAAAGACAGCAAGATGGGGTGCCTGGCTGGCTC
>NW_027836763.1:0-268 GCF_054177405.1 Leptonychotes weddellii
ACTCAAATTAATACCAAGAGTTAAAAGATACGTTCTCATTGAGATATGTGATCTAAAAAATGGATATTTAATGTTAAATTTCTCCTGATTAGTAGAATCCATTCTTAGATTATCTAAGTTCTTTTTTTTTTTTTTTTAAAGATTTTATTTATTTATTTGAGAGAGAGAGAATGAGAGACAGCACGAGAGGGAAGAGGGCAGAGGGAGAAGCAGACTCCCCGCCGAGCAGGGAGCCCGATGCGGGACTTGATCCCGGGCCTCCAGGATC
>NW_027836764.1:0-268 GCF_054177405.1 Leptonychotes weddellii
TGCTCCCCAAGGACACACAGCCAGCAAGTGCCCAGGACCCCAGGGAGAGTCCTTGTCTGAAGTCCTCCCCGGTGCGCTCTACATTCCGAGCTCCAAAGCCACGCCAGCCCTGGCCCGTGGCATTACCGCCACCGAGGAAGAGCTCGCTACCCATCGCTTCATTTTAAGCGATACCAGACAGCCCATGCTGAGAAGTCACGAATTCCCAATTCCAAGCCCCGGCCGGAATCGCCATTCCTTTGGCAGAAGAGAACACAGGCGGCTGGAA
>NW_027836765.1:0-2283 GCF_054177405.1 Leptonychotes weddellii
AGAGGGGGAGATGAACCATGAGAGATGATGGACTCTTAAAAACAAACTGAGGGTTCTAGAGGGGAGGGGGGTGGGAGAATGGGTTAGCCTGGTGATGGGTATTAAAGAGGGCACGTTCTGCATGGAGCACTGGGTGTTATGCACAATGAATCATGGAACACTACATCAAAAACTAATGATGTATGGTGATTAACATAACAATAAAAAATTTTAAAAAAAAAGATCTGGTTTTTGTTTTGTTTTTAATTTCCTAGATGACCCAGCCATTTCATTCCCAGCCATTACATGCCTTCCCAAAGTGGGGAAAACCAACAACATATGTTCATACAAAGACTTGCTCGTGGATGTTCACAACAGTTTGATTCGTAACAACCAAAAGGTAAAAGCCATCGAAATGTCCAACAATTGGTGAGTGGATAATCACAATGTAGTGTATCTAGTCAATAGAATACTATCCAGTTATTGAGGAGAACAAAGGACAGATACATGCTGAAACAGGGGGAGACCTCAATACCATGGAGGGAAAGAAGCCAGAAGCAAAATATCCCATATTGTCTGATTCAGTTGATACGAGATGTCCGTATAAGGCAAGTCTGAAAAGACACAGAGTAGATTAGTGGTTGCCTGATCCAAGCATGAGAAAGAGGGTTAACTCTAAATGAGCAAGGGGATTTCATCAGTGATGGGAAAGTTGTAAAACTGATAGTAATGGTGGTTGTTGCACTACCCTGTGAATTCACTAAAATTCATGGAATTTCATACTTAACATAAGTATTTGATGACATGCAAACTATACCTTAATAAAAGTGTTGAAATAATCTTTTTCTCATAAGATATAGTCAATGTTAGAAATAAAATGAATGAGATTTTTTTCCATGGAGCACCAAGATACCTAGGTCATGGTCCACTCAGAAAATGGTAGGCTGGAATAAGTTCTTTCTGGAGAAATGGAAGGTTGGAAGGTTGGAGACCTGGAAGGACCAGGTGGCAGGTCATCCTGTGAGTGCTCTACAGAGCTGTGGCATTACCTCAGCTGCACCAGCTGTACCCTATTTTAAGTGAAGAAACACTCAAAATGCAGAAAAGCACCGGATATAATATGACAGACTCATTAAAACCCATGACTCAGATTTTGGGAATGTTAACATTCTTGTAGTTTTTTGTCATGGTTGGTTGCTTTTTTTGTTGTTATTTTTTTTCAAATCAGATTTGGTGAAGGCACCCCCCCCCAATTTGTCCCCCGTCCTTCCCACACTGCATAGGAAGCTACATGCCAAAAGCCTGTGTTCACTTTTTCTGGGTATGTCTTAATAAATTTCATACAGGCTTCTGGATCATTTGATACGTTAGTTGCTGGAGAAACAGACTACCCGACTGCCTGAGACCTCACCTGTTAGCAACTGTTTCGGGTCACTTAGCGAGAAGGGTGGGGCTCCCCCAGAGCTTGTACACAGCTCAGCCAGGGTCAACTAGCTTTCCGCTCAGGGCTGTAGGCTGCAGCTCAAGCATCACTTTCCCCTACAGCAAGGTGGAAAATCAGGAAAGCAGGAAAAATTTCTCCTCAAAAGGGTCTCACTTTCATTAAGAGGAAAAACGTTAGAAATCTTCAAAGGCTTTTACTTGTATTTCTTTTGTTAGATTTGGGTTTCATGCTCACACTAATAGTAGGTCAGATCCTAACATGGCATTATGATTCCATGCTTGGTGTATACGTATTGTATGATCTCGGCCCTTGAGCGTGAACAGAACCTGCAGTCATGATGTGAGGTCATTCTTGTGAAGAGGCTATAAACCTGTCTCTGAATTAATCAAAAGGGAGATTACCCAGGGTGGGCCTGACCTAATCAGAAGAGCCTTTTAAAAAAATGTGAAGCATCTGAGCAGTGTGCTGCTAGGCTGGAAGATTAGCATTGCAAACAACCTGTGGGGAGAGTCAGGTTGCTGGAGCTGAGAGAAGTCCACATGTGACAACCAGCAAGAAATGGAAAGACCTCAGTTCTACAACCATAAAGAAATCAATTCTGCCAACAACCTGTGAGCTGGAAGAAGACCTGGGACTCAAATGAAACCCCAGTTCTGGCTGACACCTGGTTGTCAGCCCAGTGAGAACCTGAGCAGAGAACGCAGCTGAGCCCCATGCAGACTCCTCACCACCCACAGAGGCAGGAGCTAATGAATGTGGGTTTTTCTTTTTTTTTAAGCTACTGAGTTTGTGATGACTTCTTACACAGCAGTAGCACACAAACACACCCTGAAGGAATCCCTGGCAAAGGAAAGTGGATC
>NW_027836766.1:0-268 GCF_054177405.1 Leptonychotes weddellii
AAGTGAGAAGTGGTAGGGGCCTGTGTTAACAAAATTAAATATGTCATTACCTTTGGTCTTACCTCATTAAAAAAAAAAAAAAACAAACCTAAATGGAATAATTACATATTTTGATTTTGAACAGCCAAGAACTTCTTAGTTTGAATCTAGTAAGGATAAGCAATATGCACTAGAAATTAGATGTACACACTTGTTAATTCAGTCTCTCTCTAGATCAGTTTCTCATTTGACCTCTGTTACTCACCGTAGGATCTTTGAACATAACACA
>NW_027836767.1:0-268 GCF_054177405.1 Leptonychotes weddellii
GCTGACTCACCGTGAAGAAGTCACAGAGCGTTATGTGAGGGAAGACCTCATGGGCTCGGTTCTTTGTGCACTGACTCTTGCTCTCTCTCCAAAACCCCTGCAGTCTTTCCAGCAGGGACCCAGTGGGGCAGAGGAAAAGGGCGTACTCCTGGGGGATGGGATCATCCAGAGAAGGGTCATCACGATGACAACGCAGCCTGCAAGAGAACAGGCTGATTTCACCCATGCCACGATGGCAGGACACTTTCCCCGCGTGGGGAGGGCAGCA
>NW_027836768.1:0-268 GCF_054177405.1 Leptonychotes weddellii
AATCATGGAACACTACATCTAAAACTAATGATGTAATGTATGGGGATTAACATAACAATAAAAAATTTTAAAAAAAAAGAAATTGTCAGTGTGTTCAATTTTATTCCTTCTCGTGTATGCAATGGTTGGTCACATGATTTAATTCAATCTCATGGCCCATGTGGTCGAGCATTTTTTCCATGTGTTTATTGGCCACTTTTATATCACTTTTCTGAAGGGTCTTTACAAATTTTCCTGACAACAATATTTATCTTCTTGTTATTTAATT
>NW_027836769.1:0-268 GCF_054177405.1 Leptonychotes weddellii
AGACAATTTACAACATATAATAATTTACAGTATTGATTTCCTTTAATTAAGAATATGTCATCCTTAAAATTTGATGAAAGATTTTGTAACAATACCTAAAGAATTACTCTTTGTAAAACATTTGGCAATATAGCTAATCCACTTAACCTGTTTTCTCTTGCAAAAGTTTGTTCAAACCCAAAGGTTATGGCCAGCGATGTATTAAGTGTAGTGGAAACCTCAGTGTATGAAAAACAGAAACAAATCTTTAAATATTAAAATCAAAATA
>NW_027836770.1:0-268 GCF_054177405.1 Leptonychotes weddellii
AATAGCCAAACTATGGAAAGAGCCAAGATGTCCATCAACAGATAAATGGATAGAGAAGATGTTGTATACACACACACACACACACACACACGCACACACACAATGGAATATTATGCAGCCATCAAAAAAAAAAAGAAATCTTGCCATTTGCAACGACATGTATAGAACTAGAAGGTATTACGCTAAGCGAAATAAGTCAATCAGAGTAAGACAATTATCATATAATCTCACTGATAGGAGGAATTTGATAAATAAGACAGAGGATCAT
>NW_027836771.1:0-268 GCF_054177405.1 Leptonychotes weddellii
AATTCCACCTCCGGCAAAGACATTTGGGAACCACGGCAGCAGGCCCCTCCCCCAGAAGATCAGCGAGAACAGCCAGCCAAGACCAAGTTTACCTATCAATGAGAATGGCAGAACTCCAGCGCTAGGGGAATACTGCACATAGAATTCATGGCTTTTTTACCATGATTCTTAAATCTTTCAAAGTTAATTTTTTTTAACTTTCTTTTTTTTTTTTTTGAATTTTTCTTTTTCCCTTTTTCAAACCAACATCTTACCAATCCCTTTTTTA
>NW_027836772.1:0-268 GCF_054177405.1 Leptonychotes weddellii
CCAGTCTCTTAAGTCCTGAGAAGAGGTCAGTGCAGATACAAGTGTCTAATTTCAGGAGGTGGGAATGCGGGTGGGACCCCAAAGTTGTGGTGTAAGTATTTGCATCAAGTTGTTAAAAGGCTTTTTAAGGGGATTCCACAGGCAGGTATCGGAGGATAAACCACAGCGGCAGGGTGCCTGTCCGTGGGGATCCTACACCGCCAGTGAGCGACAGCCTCACACTCTGGGGACAGGGCACAGACTCGCAGACTGGTAGCCGTGGGGAAAG
>NW_027836773.1:0-268 GCF_054177405.1 Leptonychotes weddellii
ATTGTGAATTTTTTTTTACACATGTATAATAATTGAATGAATCATCGACCCTGATTTACGTGACATAAGTGACGTAGCTGACGTCTTATACTTTTGAGACTCCTATACCATGTTGCAGAATTACACTGTTTTTGTTTTCTGGGCATTTGGGGGGAGTGGGCACATGCCTCCCTGTCTGCCCCTGGGGCGGTGACCGGCATTATCTCATATAACCCTCCCCAAATCCTCAGAGAAGAGGATTATAATCTCCCCAGGATGACAGCTGAAG
>NW_027836774.1:0-268 GCF_054177405.1 Leptonychotes weddellii
CACATATGTAAAAAATGAACCTCAACACATAGCTCACATGTTGTACAAAAGTTAACTCAAAATTAGTCATAGACCTAAATATAAAACTTAAAACTACAAACTTCTAGAAGAAAACTTAGGAGAAAACCTTTGTAATCTTGGGTTTGGCAAAAAAGTTACTAGATACAACATCAAAAGTGTGATCTGTAAAAAAAAAAAAAGAAAAATTGATGAGGTGGACTTTATCAAAATTAAAAACTTCTCCTTGAAAGACATTGGTAAGACAATG
>NW_027836775.1:0-2282 GCF_054177405.1 Leptonychotes weddellii
TTGGCTGATCTCTGGTTTGGCTGAGCTTGGCTCCCTATCTGAGGCTATACCTCACATCTTTCTTGGACCAACTGGCTACCTAAGACATGTTCTTCTCACAATAATGGCAGAAGTACAGGGGGGATGCATAGAAATGTGTGATACCTCTTAAGACCTAGGTTCAGAACTGGCACATTGTTATTTCTGCTCGTCAGCCAAAGTAAGTCACATGGCCCAGCCCTGTATCAGGTGGTGGATCTACTCTACCTTTACCAGAAGGAACTGCAAATATATGTGACAAAGAGCAGTGATATAGGGAAGGATGAAGTGACAACAATTATTCAAAATACCATAGATTGTATTGTGTTTTGTGTTAAGCTGTATTTTTAAATTTCCTGTGTCTTTTTTTTATTTTTTCTGTTCCTGTTCCTCTTCTTGATAAATCATACCAAAGATTCTTCTACATTATTAGACTCCATAAAGAATTAGTTTTTAATTTTGTTTATAAACTCATATTGGGGGCACCTGGGTGGCTCAGTCAGTTAAGCATCTGCCTTCGGCTCAGGTCATGATCTCAGGGTCCTGGGATCGAGTCCCATGTCAGGCTCCCCGCTCAGCGGGGAGTCTGCTTCTCCCTCTGCCTACTGCCCCCCTGCTTGTGCTCTCTCTCTGTCAAATAAATAAATAAAATCTTTAAAAAATATACCTTTTGTTGTTGATTCCTTTTTAATTCCATTGAGGTCAGTGAACAAGGTATATATATTATGTTTGGGGCTTTTTGGGCATTTGTGGAAAACTTCCTCTTTGGCCGATTTTCAAAGAAATTCTATGTTGAAAACATGCATTCCCTTTTTGCTGGGTGCAGAGTTACACATGTATATTACACTCTGCTTGCTAATTATCCTAGTTTTCTCTATTCTAATTTTCCACCTACCTAATTTTTCAGTGTTGGAGAGATGTGTAAAAACTCCCAGTAAGCTGTATTAGGCCATTTTTCTTTATACTTCTATCAGTTTTGTTTTAAGTCTCACACCATGCTGCTCCTGCATAAAGGTTAATGACTATTACGCATTCTTGGTAGTCTGTTGGATTTTTTTCCATATAAAATAACATTCTTCAGCCTTTTTATCTTGGGAGATTAAGAGTTCAGAAGCTGTTTGTTACTGAGAGGAGCAAATCCTGGTGTTCCTGGGCATCTGTACTGAAAGCTGTATGGAATAAGGAGACTGGGAGATGCCAAATAGTGGCCTACAAAGTCAAGTAAGAAACCTTTCAAACTACATAGCGAAAAAATAAGTAAATAAAGATAAACCACCAAAGAGATTCAAGAGGGAAACAATTGGAGAATTAGAGGATAAATCTAAAAATCTAATATGCATACAAATGTTCCATAAATAAAAAAGATACAGAAGGAACAGGTTATAATTAAAGAAATAATAGAAGAACTTTTCCCAGAGCTGAAGAAAGACCTAAAGTTCTCAGAAGGGCTGATAAATACACACACACACACACACACACACACACACAGCCAGAAGTAAATTCTAGAAATTCCTAAACTTCAGGGATAAGGTGAAAACCTTGTAAACATTCAGACAGAAGAAAAAGTTGCCTAATGAGACTGGAAATGAATGTCTCACTGCAACATTAGAAGACAAAATGGAGGGAAGATAGAGGAGTGGGAGGACCATACATTCACCTTGTCCCACGGATACACCTACCCAGATAAAACCCACATCAGTGTAAATAACCCAGAAAATGACCCAAAGACTGGCAGAACAGACTCTCCACAGCTGACTGTAGAGGAAAGGCCACATCAAAGAGGGTAGGAAGGGCGGGGACACTGTTGGGAACCAGGGTGATCTATATGACCATCCATGGGAGGGAGGGACAGGACAAGCACAGAGGAGGGAGAGAAGCAAACCCCATATCGGGCACCCCAGGCATGGGGGAGCCAAACGCAGAAGACGAATCCCCATAACATTTGGCTTTGAAAACCAGAGGGGCTTAACTTCACAAGTTCTTACAACCAATGGGGCTTAACATCTGGAACTTTAATATCAGTGACTTGGCTCTGGGAGAGCAGGGAGGAAGACAGGAAATAGAGTCCTCTCCCTTAAAGACACCACACAAGAAACAGCCCTGCTAACATACAGTATAAGAGCAGTTTGAAAATTGTCTGGGGTATACAGGAGGGAGATTTGTTTACTAATCTCAGAGGATGTGCTAAAGGGGCAGAGATCTTTAGGAGACTTCTTCAAGAAAAAAAAGAGCTGGTGGGCACCATTCACCTCCCCCACCCCCCT
>NW_027836776.1:0-268 GCF_054177405.1 Leptonychotes weddellii
CAGCTATATTGTCAATCATACTATCCTTGTTTAATTTCAATGTAATAGGCACTAATATCCTCTATATTATTTTTTTTTCTTTTTTTAAACTTTCTTTCTTTTCTTTTTTCTTTTTTATTATTTCTATTTCTGTTTCAACACTACCTTGTTAAAAACAAAACAGTAAGCCCAAAATGAAGTCTTTCATCCTAAGCCACACGTCACCAAACTTAGATTCAACTTAATTACAGTTTCACCTCTCTGAGAAATAGAATCTTAAACCAGTCAA
>NW_027836777.1:0-268 GCF_054177405.1 Leptonychotes weddellii
GTAGAAACATACAACTGTACAATTCATTCTGTTTTATCATTACTGTATCATTCTTGTATCTAAAAGTATCTTGCTGAATGAGTCTTTTCATACACTTCTAATGGAATGATGTGTTCTATTTTTACAAACAGAACATAATATGTATTTATATTTCAAACATGTGAGTGTGTTGTTGAAATAAGGAGGAGGGCAAGAACATAGAAGCCTGGGATGTTGCAGGGATAATCTGCACAGAGATTGAAAACATCAAAATGAATACAGGAGAGAA
>NW_027836778.1:0-268 GCF_054177405.1 Leptonychotes weddellii
CAATGATATTGTAGAATTCACACCAACTCATTACTTTAAAACAGCAGTAAAAGTTTCTGTGTTTTAATAAATATGGAACCCCTAATAATACTTGTGATAACCACAAAAACAGCCACTGAGTGCCCACTATGTGCTAGGCGCCATCCCGAGCACTTTACGTGTAACTTCTCACTTAAAAATTTAAAAAGTTTTTTTTTACATTTTTACTTAAATCCTGGTTAGTTAACATAGTGTAATATTAGTTTCAGGTGCACGACATAGTGATTCA
>NW_027836779.1:0-268 GCF_054177405.1 Leptonychotes weddellii
CCACACTGACAGTCGCCGAAAATGAAATAAGGGAAGAGACACCTCACCAGAGACTGAAAACATGCTCAGCCTCATCCGTTGTCGGGGAAACGCCAGCTGAGACCACAATGTGAAGGCGCCACGAGCCCACGGGGAACCACGGCGTGACGCCGCCACGAGCCCGCGGGGAACCACTGTGTGACTCTGCCACGAGCCCGCGGGGAACCACGGCGTGACGCCGCCACGAGCCCGCGGGGAACCACTGTGTGACTCTGCCACGAGCCCGCGG
>NW_027836780.1:0-268 GCF_054177405.1 Leptonychotes weddellii
GCGTCAACTCGGGGGAGCACAGAGCCAGCTGTGGACCAGCTGCAGAAGCTCAGGCACTTACAAAGTAAGAGGAACATATTGGAACAATGTGGCGGCAAGAGCGACCCGCTCAGCTGATGGCCGGCCATCCCCAGCCAAAGCAGGTGGGCTGCCAGGCAGGAGGCAAGCTGGGGCTCAGTCGGAGCAGTCCATCGGGGCATAGGCTGCCGCTGGGTAGTGAGCACCCCATCGCCCAGAGGTATGTAATACATCGGTGCTGGCATTGTAC
>NW_027836781.1:0-268 GCF_054177405.1 Leptonychotes weddellii
AATTATGTGCCAAGACAATTCAATGGAGGAAAGAATAGTCTTTTTAACAAATGGTGCTGGGACAACTAGATGTCCACATGAAAAAGAAGAAAGTTGAAGTCTTCTCACATATTACATACAAAACATAGTCAATGTGGATCGGCACCAAAATAGAGGAGCTAAAACTATAAAACTTGCAGAAGAAAACCTAAGTGTAAATTTTCATGACTTTGGATTTGGCAACGATTGCTTAGATAGGACACCAAAAGCATAAGCAACAACAACAGAA
>NW_027836782.1:0-268 GCF_054177405.1 Leptonychotes weddellii
GGTGGACAATATGGGAAGTCTCTCAGACTCAGCTGTCTACTTCTTCTAGCAAGGAGGAACTGGTGATCGAAAATATTAATACGTACAGAGTTTTTTCCTAGAGTTTTCTCCAGAGTTTTCTTCCTAACAAATGCTGCACTGCAAACTCTAAATGCTTAATAAGTGTGGTTATAATGTTATCCTGTTTCCCATGTTGAGCTATTTTGGGGACAGACTTTTCACTTAATGTCCTAATTAAGTAATCCCAGTCAAATAGTTGTGGCATTAA
>NW_027836783.1:0-268 GCF_054177405.1 Leptonychotes weddellii
GTGGCTCAGTTGGTTGGGCGACTGCCTTCGGCTCAGGTCATGATCCTGGAGTCCCTGGATCGAGTCCCACATCGGGCTCCCTGCTCGGCAGGGAGCCTGCTTCTCCCTCTGACCCTCCCCCCTCTCATGTGCTCTCTCTCTCTCTCATTCTCTCTGTCTCAAATAAATAAATAAAATCTAAAAAAAAAAAAAAAAAAAAGTAGGGGTACTTTTTTTTTTTTTTTTTAATCACTAACCCTCATTATGACCTATTGTCCATTGCCCCCTA
>NW_027836785.1:0-268 GCF_054177405.1 Leptonychotes weddellii
CAATGATATTGTAGAATTCACACCAACTCATTACTTTAAAACAGCAGTAAAAGTTTCTGTGTTTTAATTAATATGGAACCCCTAATAATACTTGTGATAACCACAAAAACAGCCACTGAGTGCCCACTATGTGCTAGGCGCCATCCCGAGCACTTTACGTGTAACTTCTCACTTAAAAATTTAAAAAGTTTTTTTTTACATTTTTACTTAAATCCTGGTTAGTTAACATAGTGTAATATTAGTTTCAGGTGCACGACATAGTGATTCA
>NW_027836786.1:0-2282 GCF_054177405.1 Leptonychotes weddellii
CCCACCACTCCAGCAATCCTCAGTTTATTTCCTGAGATTAAGAATTCCTCATATCAGTGCGATCATATGATACATGTCTTTCTCTGATTGACTTATTTCGCTCAGCATAATACCCTCTAGTTCCATCCACGTCATTGCAAATGGCAAGATTTTGTTTTTTTATGATGGCTGCATAATATTCCATTGTATATATATACCATATCTTCTTTATCCACTCATCTGTTGATGGACATCTTGGTTTTTATGATGACTATGTGACTCTGTAGGTTTTTTGAGGATAGGGCCTTGTGCCCCTGTTTGCAGCTCTATCTCTAGCACCTCATCTATCTTGTGAGACCATAACTAATTAAAGACCCAAGATTTTCTTAGCCTTGATTTTTAATAAAGGAACAGGAACCTCTGGTAATTGGTTCCTTTTACCAATTACCTCATCCTTTTTTGTTGTTTGATTGCTGTGGCTAGGACTTCTAGTACTATGTTGAATAGCAGTGGTGATAGTGGACATCCCTGCTGCGTTCCTTAGGGGGAAAGCTCTCAGTTTTTCCCCATTGAGAATGATATTCGCTGTAGGTTTACAGCACCTCATCTGGAAATCACCATTTATGGTGCACCTCATCACCTCATCACCTCATGAGGTGCTTGTCACAGAATAGATGCTCAATGAATATTTGCTGAATGAGTGAAATGAAAAGATAGCAAACAAAATAAAGTATTTGAGCATGACTAAAAGAATTTAAAATCCTATAAAAATGCTAATTATCATAAAAAATTCCTCAACCAAAACTAATACACAAAATCATATCATTATTCTTTTGCCACGTTTAAATTGATTTGCTGTAATTTCATATATGAAAGGGTTCTTTAGAAAAGTGGTGAAATATTTTCATTAAATTCCAGTCATCAGTCTACAAAAGAAAAAATATGATGGCTGTCAATTCTCCTGATTTAAATGATGGTGTTGGTCAGCTGGGGGCAGGAAGACATTTTCTTTCATGGCTTATTATATAATTAAATGTACTACAATGACTATCTGGTTTCCTCAGAAGAATATGGCATTGGACTGACTCCAAATACTGAGTAAACATTGTACACCAAATCTTGCAGGGTTAGAAATTTTCTCTGTTAATAAGTCTTGGTTCCCAAAGCTACATCACAGTGGAAACTGCCTAAAGAGATCACTTGCTGGTCACAAAAATGTTTTTGTTTTTTTTTTGTTGTTGTTTTTTAAAGAGACAATTACCAGAGGTTCCTGTTCCTTTATTAAAAATCAAGGCTAAGAAAATCTTGGGTCTTTAATTAGTTATGGTCTCACAGGCTAGATAAACTATATTTTAAAAATTCAGTAATAATCTTGTTTTCTACTTTTCAATTTCATTAGGAATCCTATATAGCCAAAGTCTTTTCAGCATGAAATTAATACTTATATACTGCTAGAAAAATTTACAACATTTTAATGTTTTCCTCCAATTTAATGTTTTTCATACCCTATGCATTCCTTTTTCATTCATTCAGCAATGTGGGTATCATCTGGTGGCCCAGATCAATGTTTTCAAGTTCCTACATTTTAACATGATATTTTATCTTGTGTCTGCTTTATTTTGTAAGACTTCAGATACCCATTTTTGTTTACAAAAATCTTCATATTATTTGATTTTTACTTGCATCTTGAAAACTCTTCACATACCTTCATTTACATTAACATAATATTTTTCAGAAAGATTCTTACAAAAGATGTAAGATAGATAAAAAGACATATAAAACCTGGGCTGCAAGGTTGGTTCAACATCTGCAAATCAATCAACGTGATACAATACATTAACAAAAGAAAGAGCAAGAATCATATGATCCTCTCAATAGATGCAGAAAAGGCATTTGACAAAGTACAGCATCCTTTCTTGATCAAAACTCTTCAGAGTATAGGCATAGAGGGTACATACCTCAATATCATAAAAGCCATCTATGAAAAACCTACAGCGAATATCATTCTCAATGGGGAAAAACTGAGAACTTTCCCCCTAAGGTCAGGAACACAGCAGGGATATCCACTATCACTACTGCTAGTCAACATAGTATTAGAAGTCCTAGCCACAGCAATCAGACAACAAAAAGAAATCAAAGGCATCTAAATCGGCAAAGAAGACGTCAAACTCTCACTGTTTGCAGATGATATGATACTTTATGTGGAAAACCCAAAAGACTCCACCCCCAAACTGCTAGAACTCATACAGGAATTCAGTAAAGTGGCAGGATATAAAATCAATGCACAGAAGTCAGTGGCATTC
>NW_027836787.1:0-268 GCF_054177405.1 Leptonychotes weddellii
AGGCTCCCCAGCAGTGCTGTCCTCCCTGGGAGCCTGGTGGACGGTAGCTGCCCCAGAGCACATGGGACCTGGGTAAAGGGGGACTCGGCCGGCTCAGAGCGGCCCACCTCTTTGCGGGCCGAGTTAAGAGCTGAAGGCAGGCCCCCATCAGTGCAAACCAGAGGATGTGACACACGTAAGCTGTAGGAGTGCTGAAAACAGCAAAGGGGGGACACCTGCTCACCCCAGAAGTCGCTGCTCCCCAGGCCTTCGCCACCCCCACACAAAC
>NW_027836788.1:0-268 GCF_054177405.1 Leptonychotes weddellii
GCTCTAGAAGAGGCTGCAGAAAATAAGAAACTGACTCCCCATCTTTAAAGAACAAGTATAACAAATAACCCAGCTGAGACACAGCACAGAGCAACAGTTTGAAAAGTGCCTGAGGTATACATGAAGGAGACACATTTATTAATCTCAGAACATGCCTTAGAGGGGCAGGGATCTTTAGAAAACTTCTCCAAGAATAAGACCTGGCAAATCCATCTCTTCCCCTGTCCCAGTTCCCAACCTAGATACCCCAACACCGTTGGGAACCCTA
>NW_027836789.1:0-268 GCF_054177405.1 Leptonychotes weddellii
GGTGCCTGGGTGGCTCAGTCGTTGAGCGTCTGCCTTCGGCTCAGGTCATGATCCCAGGGTCCTGGGATTGAGTCCCACATCGGGCTCCCTCCTTGGGGGGAAGCCTGCTTCTCCCTCTCCCACTCCCGCTGCTTGTGTTCCTGCTCTCGCTATCTCTGTCTCTGTCAAATAAATAAATAAAATCTTTAAAAAAAAAAAAACTAATGATGTAATGTATGGTGATTAACATAACAATAAAAATACTTTAACTCATTCAAACTAAAAAAAA
>NW_027836790.1:0-268 GCF_054177405.1 Leptonychotes weddellii
GGTGGACAATATGGGAAGTCTCTCAGACTCAGCTGTCTACTTCTTCTAGCAAGGAGGAACTGGTGATCGAAAATATTAATACGTACAGAGTTTTTTCCTAGAGTTTTCTCCAGAGTTTTCTTCCTAACAAATGCTGCACTGCAAACTCTAAATGCTTAATAAGTGTGGTTATAATGTTATCCTGTTTCCCATGTTGAGCCTTTTTGGGGACAGACTTTTCACTTAATGTCCTAATTAAGTAATCCCAGTCAAATAGTTGTGGCATTAA
>NW_027836792.1:0-268 GCF_054177405.1 Leptonychotes weddellii
TATTTCTCTTTTAACTACAGGAAATACTGCTCTCGGTTTACAAAAATCACTTTTTAAGCTGAAAATATATCCATGCTCATGGAATATTGTACATTTTGTTTATGTCTTGAGAGATTATCTAAAATAAAATATCTAGAGAGCACGATAACATGGAAATAAGTTACTCATAAGAACCACATTTAACATATTTACAAAACAGTATTGTGAAGCTTTTAACTCCGCCAAACTCCGTTTGTACTTATCTCAGTTCGTGCAGTTCAGTTCTAAA
>NW_027836793.1:0-268 GCF_054177405.1 Leptonychotes weddellii
GCGGTGCAGCCCACTTAGGGCTGGAGAGCTGATGGGGTTGTTGAATGGGGGTCAGGGGTCGTCCAGGGCTCGGTAAGCTGTTGGTGAGCCCTTGACAGCACTACTGTGCTGTGTCCCACCGGACGTGACCCCCACCGGACGTGACCCCCACCGGACGTGACCCCCACCGGACGTGACCCCCACCGGACGTGACCCCCACCGCGCGCACATCCCCCGTCCGGCCAGTGGTCCTGAGAAACCGGAGTCTGCTTCTGCTGGAGCCCAGGCC
>NW_027836794.1:0-268 GCF_054177405.1 Leptonychotes weddellii
CTGCAGTGCTCCTTTGCATCAACACCCCCTGCTCCCCTCCCTCCTTATCTTGGTGCATAATCACCCAGCAAACCTTCCCTGGTTAAATCTCACTCTGACTAATCCCAGTCTGTACCTCTTCAGTTCAACACGGCTAGAAAAAAATATGTAACTGTGCATACTGTTGTCCCTTAAAATCCATGCTGCTAGCTCAGTTTGGCTCCAAGTACTAACTGGCAATCCTACTGCATTTTACTCTCTCACTGCCTGGATGGCTATTTATAACTTA
>NW_027836795.1:0-268 GCF_054177405.1 Leptonychotes weddellii
AAGGCCTGTGGGGCTGATGGCGGATGCTCCGGGGCCTGTCCTCTAGACGGTCCTTCCCAGAGGGGACTGCTGTCATGGGCCGCAGTCTCCCAGTGTGAGCTGCCACCCGGGTGCAGGGACCAGCCCACCCAGTCTCAGGGATGGGGGTTCCCCTGGGCTCAGGGACGGGGACCCACCTGGACACAGGAATAGGGGTTCAATGGGCTCAGAGATGGGGACCCACCTGGAATAGGGGTTCACCAGGACTCAGGGATGGGGACCCACCTGG
>NW_027836796.1:0-268 GCF_054177405.1 Leptonychotes weddellii
CTCTGACCCAGTCTTCTCGGCTAATCCAGCTCATGATTTGCTGCCCATCTCCTAACTGACCTCCAGCACCCATTTTAAAAGCAGGCAGTAATCGGTTTAGCATACCGCCACTTGGATGAATGACTACTCCCGTCCTAAGCAATACTACCTCGACCCCCATTGTTGTAGCTGAAACGGCTAGCTCTTCCCAAGTTTGACACAACTTATGGGCGAAATCTTCATCACCGGCTCCTGATTGGGTTTGTTTGCCCCTATATTCACTGTTTTC
>NW_027836797.1:0-1396 GCF_054177405.1 Leptonychotes weddellii
GCTTTTCTGATGAGGGAGTTGTTGCTCTTCTTTTCTTCAATCTCCTGTTGAGTTTGTAGTTGTTCAGAATGGTTTGATCCCTATCCAGCTGAATTCCTGGGAGGAGACGAAATCCAGGTCTCCTACTCCTCCGCCATCTTGCTCCGCCCCCAAGATATCTTTCAATAAGTGAATGACTAAATAAACTGTGGTATATGCAGAAAATGAAATACTATTCAGCTAAAAAGAAATGAGGTGTAAAGGCATGGAGGAAACTTAAATGTATCTTACTAAGTGAAGGAAGCCAATCTGAAAAGGCTACATACTGTATGATTCCAACTGTATGATATTTTGGAAAAGGCAAAACTAGAGACAATAAAAGAGATTAATGGTTGCCCGGGGCTTTGGGGGTAGGGAGGGATGACTAGGCAGAGCACAGAGGATTTTTAGATCAGTGAAAATACTATGTATGATGGTATAATGGTGGATACAGGATCATTATATGTTTGTCAAAACCCATAGCCAGTGAGAACAACACCAAGAATGAACCTTAATAAAACTATGGACTTTGGATGACAATGATGTTTCAACGTAGGTTCAGTTGTAACAAATGTACCACTAGTGGTTTGATAATTGGGGAAGTTACCTATGTGTGGTGACAGGGGGTATATGGGAACTCCCTCTACTTTCTGCTCAATTTTGCTGTGAATTTAAAACCGCTCTGAAAAGTAAAGTATTATACACACACACACTCACACAGCTTTTTCTGCAACAGGGAACGGCACATGCTTTTGAAGATTAAACCCGCAGTATTGTTGAGGAAGAACTGAAAAGTAAATGTATTGGTTGTGTGACCTTGGGCAAGTTAATTCTGTTTTTGAGTCTCCCTTGCTTTATCCATGGAACTGAAGTAAGAAAATAAAAATACGTACCTTACAGGATGGTCGAGGTAATTAATTCAGATAATACAATATGCCAAGCTGAGTGACAGGAACATATTCAATGTAAAATATTTTTTCTTCTTCTCCCTTTTCAGTAACTCCTCAGAGCACACACACACAAGCTGGCCCCAATAACTTCATTTACTCTCTATCCAGCTCCTTTTAAACACACACACACACACGTGTGCGCGCACATACACACACGCTGACTCCAATAACCTCATTTACTCTTTATCAGCTCCTTTACATGCTATCAGGTAAAGACCTGATAAAGTGATTTACCGAGTTACAGAAGCTTTAAGCCCCCCAAAAATCTCTGTGAAATTTAAGCATCAGGTGATAACTGCAAAAAATATGTTCTCAGACAGGGGATCTTTTCTAATGTTCCTTAAATGCTCTCCACTCC
This sequence comes from Leptonychotes weddellii, assembly GCF_054177405.1. Lineage (NCBI taxonomy): Eukaryota > Metazoa > Chordata > Mammalia > Carnivora > Phocidae > Leptonychotes > Leptonychotes weddellii. Next base: position 1,327 of record NW_027836797.1, read on the forward strand.
CTGCTAGTCACCTCCTCCCAAAGTCACTCCAACAGCAAATTCTTCCTTTTTTTATTTTATTTATTTATTT
>NW_027836798.1:0-13405 GCF_054177405.1 Leptonychotes weddellii
ACTGAGCCACCCAGGCGCCCCAGGAAAAAATTTTCTTACATAAAGACATGTTCTGTTTTGAATCAACCTCCAATTTCTTATATTTAAAATTTCCTAAAAGTAGTTTTTTAGAAAGGATTGCTAAAGAAAACCCACTGACCAGTTCAACGATCATACCTGAGAATATGGCAAGAGTTAGCTCAGGATAGGCCCTTGCTAATTCCTCGGACAACTGATAGTATGAAACAGAATACAGATGCGGCAGCGGAGACAGCTGGCTGAGTACTCCATCCGTTCTCTGAAGTTCCAATTTGTGAGCATAGCGAAACATCTTCGGTTCCAGGATCTGCAGGAATGTAGATTCAAGATTTTATGAGTCCTCTAAATTTCAGCTACAACTGAAAAATAAAATCTTCTGCTAAGAATTATTCCAGCTTAAAAATTATATAGTTATGCATATTGTAAAGTATTTCAGGTGTTACCTTCTAATTCCCAGGAATGTTTGCAAAAGATCTGTAACTGTTTAGAAGGCTTTATACTCCTTGTGCTTAATTCTAATGGTTTGGGTTAGTAGCATAGTCTGAGAATGACTTTAGCAACTTAATATACAATTACTTGAAGGAGATTTACCACTTTCCAGTTAAAAAACAGGACTATATAAAACAAGTGAAAGAAAAATCCTCTAACAGATCTTGGTTAAATACAGATTAAATATGGAGTAGGAGCTAAAACTTATTTTAGCATTACACTATGTAGAGATACGGCACTGAACCTTCTTAATTAATGAAGACATGAGGGTATAATTCCCAAGACGGCAGCTACCAGCATCAGTACCATGTCAGACCCTCTGGGAACATCAGCGTCCACTTGAATCTTAACGTGGCTAAGAGTGAAGAAACTCTTCCTATTACCAATTAGCTAGATACTGTAAAATAATGCTACCTCCATGTTTGGTAAGTTAACTTTCTAGGTTATTTTTCTTGGTCTAAGAAAGAAAAACTGTACAAGCACATCATGAAAGGGCTAATTACTTTTTACTTGGTTCTCAAAAAAACATTTAGCTCACATTATTCTTATCTGCTGGACAGAAACAGTTCCATGCACACGCAGGTCCTGACCACTCCGTTTTTATGTGTACACACACTGGCACATACAGGTGTGTATGTGCGAGTATGTACCTAAGCCCTCTGTAACGCACTTCTGAACAGTCTATATTATTTGTAGACTCGAGTGACCCATATTATCTTTGTCTTTTTTCTTTTAAGATTTATTGATTTATTTATTTGACAGAGACAGAGAGAGAGCACAGGCAGGGGGAGCAGCAGGCCGAGGGAGAGAGAGAGAAGCAGACTCCCCACGGAGCAGGGAGCCAGATACAGGGCTGGATCCCAGAGTCCTGGGATCATGACTTGAGCCCAAGGCAGATGCTTAACCGACTGAGCCACCCAGGCACCACTTATCTTTGTCTTCTATTTTTAATGATAATCAGGAATTGATGCCATGCCTCCCTATTAAAAATAAAGCCCAGGGGCTCCCGGGTGGCACTGTCAGTTGAGCGTCCGACTCTTGGTTTCGGCTCAGGTCGTGATCTCAGGGTCATGAGATCGAGCCCTGCATCAGACTTCCGCACTGAGCACAGAGTCTGCGGGAGTTTCTCTCTCCCTCTCCCTTTGCCCCTCCCTACCTCGCACTCTCTCACACTCTCTCTCTCTAAAATAAATAAATCTTAAAAAAAAAAAAAAAGCTAAATATCTATATGCTTCATTAAATCATTAATAAGTAATATTTTAACATTTGCTTACAAACCTGTAAAAGTTGCATAGCAACTTCATAGATACTTCGAGAAGAATCAGCTGCTTTAAACAGTATCAGATTTAGGAGCATCACCGTGTCACACTGATAATCCCTAGGGACAAATATTACATGTTAGAGAAGTTTTAGAGGCTTTCACACCATTAATAAATATGGTACACAAAGGGCAAGGCTGCAGACATCAAGTGTTAAGCCTATGACTAGGTGTTTTTTTGTTTTTTGGGTTTTTTTGTTTTTTTTTTAAGGCAAAAGGTACACAACAGATGCATGGTGATCATTATTCTTATTCTGGTTAAATTTCAGTAGAGCTCAAGGAGAGAAAATACTGGTTTCTTAGTATTTCTGAATTCAAAAGGAAACATTTTCTTAAAGAAAAGAGAAGGAAAAAAAAAAAAAGAAAAGCTAAATAAAATATGGAAGACAGTATGTGGAGTACCTGTTCTGGAATACATTAGCTATGGCTTTAAAGCAGCCGGCTGCCACTCTCTTGGAACCAGTGTAACATCGATCCACAGCCCAGTACATCAGGTTGCTCTGGTCCGGGTTCAGCTCCAGCAGTAATGTAACTGCCTCACAGCCCAACTGATGCACCTACGTAAAGATCACAACATTGCCCAGGATAAAGAAATTTATGTATTATATATAACTACTCCTCTACATTTTTATTAAAATAATATAGTATATATATTTATTGTATTTAAGCACAAAACTCAGTCTCATTTTGTTCAACTCCTTCTCATTTTATTCGGTCAAAGGAAAAAACAAATGACATGGATAAATTATACTTGGTCTCCTGCTTTTTACCCAAGACTCTAAGCAGTACAATTCTCTCCTCCAGCAGAGCCCTCAAGGCGGCTGATGAATACGAAGAGTGATTAAGTGCTTTCAGAAAAGTGAGTTATTAACCTCTCCAGTTATTTTTATCAAGCTTTATTCTTGTTTTTGATAAGCCAATAGAAAAATTATTCTGAGGGGAAAAAATCTAAGTCCTGTTTTAAATCGTGAAGTCTGTGCATATACAGTAGGAGAATAAGGAAAAGGGAAGGCAAGGAAGATTAATTGGAGAGTGGTCAAGAAAATGATATTAAACATAACAATGTATTTCTTCCATGGAGCTCAATGTATTCTATATTAGTATTTTATTTAAAGATCTAAAACCCTATCGTGATATATATATATATATATATATATACACACACACACTACTGTATTAATCCTATAATATAAAAGGGAAATTAACATTATTTAAACAAGTAATAAGAATTAGAAATTTCTTAAAATATTGCATCCTCTTTTACACAACATGCTTTTTGCATATAATTCTAACCTATCTTATTAAAAAAAAAAAGATTTGTTTTCAGTGGGTCATACTATAATTCCAAAAAATGCAGTGTGATTTATTACAAAATCTTCAAGGCACCATCATAATCACCTTTTTGTCCAGAGAGTCCAAAATGTTATCCAACCATTTGTACAAATAGCCATCTGATGAAAGTCCCACATTATCTGCAACAGGGCCACAACACAGTACAGCAGACATAGCCTTCAAACAATAATATCAGAATTACACTTAAAACATCCAAGAGGTTTTCTGCTGGTTGCTTAATGAGAAGAGGCAGGGTATTTTTATTCATACTTATGTAGCCACAATATCTTTAATTCTTTCCTTTACAAAGAAGAGTATAATAGCAATTTTTGAAACTAAGTAATTTATGATGAGTAGTAAGTAAATACATGATACCAAATAAGGCATGAGCTTGGACAGTACTGGAAGAGAAGAGAAAAAAAAAGACCAAGAAAAAGTACTTAAGTAGGAAAAAAGAGGCGATTCTCAGTTCTTTAAGAAAATGGCATTTAAATTTTGGGTAGATTCTGTAACTTTTTACATTGTATTTTATGTATTTAAATCAACATACAGTTGATTTAAATATTTGAATACAGCAGGCAAATATACTCTCAGGTACTCAGAAGAAATCTATCCTTTTTATACTACTAGGAACTGAGAGACAAAAAAAAATTTAACTGCACTCTTCACGTAAGAAAAAAGAAATCAGATTCCTAAGCAATACCTTCAGTGCACAGTACTGATGTCTGTTAATTTGCATATTTCTGTCACTGTATCTGTCCAAGGGTGTAAACATGATGCTAAAAGGACCTGCCCAGTGACTGAACAGCATAAACAGACTGTGACGAAGGCTCTGTTGAGGGAAGATACTTCTTCTCTGGTGCACTGTACGTAAAAAAAAAAAAAAAAACAGATGGGAAAAAATTTATTTCCATTTCTTTTTATTTTAACATGCATGTCAACTTATTTGGTATTGAGTATATAACACTGCAAAAAAGCAAGCAAAAGTTTTCATTTTCACCTACCAAAAAACCTCCTTGGTGACAGTAATCACTGATGCACGTGCAAGACCCAGAAACAGGGCTGCAGTCTGACACCATGTAGCTCAGCATTATGAGAGATACAGGATCTCTGCAAGCAGAATTTCAAGGCGGGCAACGTACTGCTCAGAGGCTGGCACAGAGCTGGGACTCAGGACCCTGCTTCTCCCCGGCTGTTGCTGGCTACATGGTAAGCTTGGCCAAGACATCAACATGAACGCAACTCTGGATCTTGGTTCATTGCCAAGACAAAGCTTTGGAATAGGTAAGCTGATTTTGAGCTTTGTATGTTTTCAGCTGCACAGCTATCTTTTTAAAAGAATCCTTACATGGACTCTTGATATACAGAACAGACAAAGGAGGGGCTGATCAACTTGAAGTAAGGGTTGAAGCCTAGAGTCTAAACCCATTCTATTCCGCTGCTTCTTGCTGATGGCACCAGAAGAGAAACAACATCGTTTGAAAACCACTGGTTGAGATGATCTCCAAGAATTCTTTCCACTTGGAAATTCTATCTACAAGTTCTCTGCGTCAATCCTTGTTGAAGAAACTCAACAGTATCTTAATGAACCAATCCGGAAGTTGTAGACAAATGTTTAGTAATGAACTAAATTATATCTTTATGTTAACTGAGCTTCAGATCAGGAAAGCATTTCCCTCTGAAGTTCAAAACAGGCCTCCTGCATTTGTAATTAATGTACCTAAAGAAATGTTTGCAGGCCTCTTTTATAAAATACAACCCATGCTCTCACTCTCACAGAGTCAACTGTTTGCATGTTCTTTTAAAGGTAACAAAATAATTCTTTTACAGAAAGAAAAAGAAACATTTGCATTTACATGGTATACCAAAGGCTACAGTCACATTTTATGTCTCATCCTTGTAAATAATTTATGGTTTTTTAAAAAAAGTAATTGCATATATCAGTATTTCTAGGGCCTAAACCAGTACCTGGCATATAGTAGGTACTGGAAAAATAGGCATATATACCTTAAAGGAATCAATCAGTAACACCGTATCCTTAGCATACCTTGTAACTGCAGCCTACACCCTCCTTCCATTATTCAGCAGTACCTTGTTTATTCTATTCTCAATGACCATTTGGAACATAATTGTTTTTTGCTCATTGTATTTAGAACAAGTTTGCCTAAAGAAGCTTCTTCTAGTGATTTCTTAAATTTTTTGTTAGTGTCTTGAATATCATTAAAAATCTATGTGGGCTTGCTTTTTTTTCGATTTCTACTCACTACACTAGTTGAAAGGTAAAACAAACTCTTGCCATCCATGTTATGCTGACATATTTTTCCACTATGTTCATAAGCTGCTTTATCACCTTAGACTGCAAATCCTCAGGGGAAGAAAGTACATGATGGTCCCTTACTATTCAGTAATGTTTTAAGAAACTGGAAAGAATACCTGGAACATTCTGAATGATATTCGCCACTAAGGCACTAAAATGGCATCGGATATCCTTCAGTGTGTCAGAGTCTTTTTCATTTTCTGCTTCCAGGAGTTGTCTAGTTAAATCTACATATTCCAATAAAGTGTTGTTGAGGAAATGTGTTTCATTATCAAGGCCACCACTTGCACTGAAAATATTGAAAAAAATAAAGAAAATGTGGTTTTAAATTATAATTTAAATCAAAATAAATTCCTAGTAACCAAATTCAGAATAATATACAGTCGACTCTTGAACGACGTGAGGGTTAGGGGCACCTACTCCCACCACCCCAGTCAAATATCTGCATATAACTTTTGACTCCACAGAACTCAGCTATTATTAGCCTACTGTTGGTGGGAAACCTTACCGATAACATAAACCTGTCGATTAACATATATTTTGTATGTCATATGTATTATATAATCTATTCTTAGAATGAAGCTAGAGAAAAGAAAGTATTATTAAGAAAATCATAAAAGAAAATACATTTACAGTACTGTACTGTTAGAATCCACATACAAGTGGACCTATGCAGCTCAAATCCATGTTCAAGGGTCAACTGTTTATTAAACTAGGCACGATCATGGCAGTGTGCAACTTTATATAAAAAATTAAATGAACATGATTTTGGCTTACAAATATAAAATAGATGGTGCTTCTTAATCAAGAAACTGCTATTGTAATTTTTATTATTCAATTCCATATCCACCTTTAATCAACTATTTTGAGTGCTAAATGTTAGTCCCTCTCTGGCAAAATATATAGCTTTTCAAAATAAGGAAATAAGGAGGCATATGGGATAGGGAGGATCAGTTTAGAAGAGTAGAAAGAGGAGGGGTGCCTGGGTGGCTCAGTCGGTTAAGTGACCCACTCTTGATCTCAGCTCAGGTCTTGATCTCAGCGTTGTGAGTTCAAGCCCCATGGTGGGCTCCACACTGGGCATGGAACCTACTTCAAAAAAAAAAAAAAAAAAAAAAAAAAGATAGAGGAAAGACTAGTTCCATATATTCTCAGAGCTGCCATGCAAATTCACATTATGCCTTTAGTACAATCAATCAAATATCCATTAGGTACTTATTCTCAGCAAGTACTGGGGATACAAAAATTTAAGAGAATTCAAGTAAGAGTGCTGGTTTTCAAGTCCTCTATCTACACCTATGGAGTTGCCTCCAAAATCTCTGCAGTATTTTTCCTTTGAGGCAAGGGTTCTGAGCCTGGAAACCACAGACTGGAAGGGGGTCGTTTGGTTAGTCAGAAGTCTCAGATTCCAGTCTTGTTCCCTCACTTATTAAAGATTTGACCAGTAGCTACTTCAGAGCATTTTAGTAACAATATAAATTAGTTACTATATAAGAAAGGATTAGTAAACCATAAATGCTATATAAATGGTTGGCTATTACATTTACATTTATTTTGATCGTTTTTCCTTGCTATACTTGAAAAGTACTTCTAAAATATGTGATTTTTAAAGTAAAAATAATTTTTAGTAGTTGTGGCCATGAAAACAAGAGTAAGGAGTCACAATGGTACTATAGTATATTAAAATTATCAGTCTACAACAATAAAAGATGTTGAATCATAATGAAATGTTTTCCTTCATTCCTTAAAGGAATGTTTTTAATTTCTGAGTAATGATTTATTACTGGATGGGAAACCAATTTAATAGATTGCAACCTGACTCAGAATAAAACATTCATTTAACAACTATTCACTGAATACCTCCTATGCATCAGGCACATCAGATTGGCTGGGTGAACAAAGCAAAGATCCCCGCCTTCTTGGCCTTTGGAATTCTTTTTTTTTTTTTTTTCCCTTAATTAAGGAAATAAAAAGTCCATAATACCAACAGCCTTATGGTACTACTTTCTCTTAAAACAATGAAACCAAAAGCAAAACACATAACTGTGTTCAAAACCATTACTGCTAATGAGTGAACACAGCTTTTGTAAATTTTAAATATACCAATGTCCTGCAGTTCCCCCAAACAGTACCATTCAAAGATTCTTCATTCACTAACACAACAAAAAAGAAAGAAAAAAGATACAGATACGTATTACATTGTTGATTTTTTTCATTAAGGCCAGTGTGTTTCAAATTCTCTTTTCCTAACTTCCACTGTTTTATTTTTGTGTAGGACAAAAAAAAGAATGATGTTTCTTTTTTCTCTTTCTTTTCATTTACTATAAAAGAAAAGGTAAATCAGTGGTCTAAATTCTCCTTAATTAAAGCTCGATTTTGAAAGCACTCATCAAAAGCATTTGATGCTAACTATGGAAGGTATGAGGTACACTAAGAAATAATTAGGACAAATGCCAACGTCACAATACTGCACTTGTTTATTAACATTCATTTTTACTCAAGATCTCTTTTCAGTTACCTTTTTTTTGGAGATGATCAGATCTTTTTTTTTCCCCCTCCTTCAACAGTCAGACAACACAGTTACCCTTCCTAGGGAAATAATTATTTCTCAACCCAAAGCCAGTGGAATTTTCCTCAAGGGGCTGGTCTTAGTGTCCACATGCCTTTATTCTAGCAATAACTCCAGGTTTTATGTTTTCATTGGTGAAGGGTGGAAAGTTATGAATTATGATTTATGTTCATGGATTCCGTAATAGTCCCCAACAGGAGAGAATAACAGTCGATTGGAATAGATTTGCAAACCTTACAGTGTTTAGCCTTTATACATATGATTTTACAATCCAAAAGAAATAGATCTTTAAAATGAGGTAAGAAATCATTAAGTTAGTCACAAAAAAAGGCTACTGTCCACTTGCCTGACTTACTAGATTCCTACAAATATCAAAATCCTAGGAGCATTATAGCCAATTTTTGCCCGAAGCAATCAAGTACTAGTCGTAGATTTTTTTCAATATGTTTTTTAGCCACTGGTTGACGTACTGGATGCATCTTCTGTAAATAACGTTCACAGTGTAGCAGTTTTGTGTTGTGGCAAAGGGGTTTTTCTGTTTTTATATATTTCACAAGAGAAAAAATACTATGTTCCCTAATCGTTCCAAAGTTTTGAAAATCAAAACCCAGCACTGACCTGTGACTAATGACACCAGCATCTGCCAGCAGTTCAAATATTCGTACCAGTTGTACTCGCAAAATGTCTCGACGCCTGCGCCGCTTCATATTCTAGCCCAAAGATATAAAGATATTAAGCGAAAGTCCTTTGGGAAGTTGACAGAAAACCTGCTGGTGTAACTTGGAAAGAATAATGTGCAATGCAGACTTTGATCACTGTAGTGGCTACTGAAACAAGGAGATCCGCGTGGAATCGTTTGAAATTAACGAGCCAAAGAAAATCACATGACATTTTATGTGGCAATACTCCTTGTGTGGGGAGAAAATAACATCCTATAATTTCAGGTGATTTGCTAATCTGACAACTTCAAACAACTGAAGCAGTCAGTAAACTGTTGTCACTGCATGACAAAGAATCCCTAAGATATTCCCCAAAATATAACAAAAAGACGGGGGAAAATAACACAAAGGGGAATGAGAAAACCTCACAGATTTTGCTCGTGCCGAAGTTTTCCACTCCATAATTAATTCTGACACAGAAACTAAATGCAAAAGAAAAAATTTCTCTGACCATTATGGTCTGAATAAATTTGTCTTGTTAGAGCCAAAGTACTAATGATTAGCATAATTGCTGTAACGTCTCCCCTGGATTCTGCTTCCAATGGGAACTCGTGTAGTAGGAAGAGACAGATGCGCTGTATCACTTTCTTCTATTGTTCATTATGTCACTGTGGTGTAACTTTCACAATATAGAGCAACTGGAAACCTACTTAATTAGTCTTTCAACTTTCAAGTCCACGATCCAGTTTCCTGCCTTCCATAGACCAATCTGCTGATGACCAGCTCATTACATTTCCTATTTCTCTTAACTCTTTATAAAGTTCACAGCACATTGTACTCAACAGGATAGTTTCTAAGCAATCTCTGAGGATTTCTGCAAAGTTTTATTGACTTGTTTCCATTCTGTATGTATAGAAAGATTGTGAGTCTAAAGCGCTCAAAATAAATCTTACATTCAAGGCACATCATTGTACTTTATCTATTCACTTGCTATGATGCATTTTTCCCCCTGAAATTCTGAAGTATAAATATTGCTACTTAATTTTGTTTCCAATTCCAATTTGTTTCCAAGTCCCTCGATTAAATCACCCTACACTATAATCAACATGATCATTCTGAAACAAAAGTCTGATCAATTACTAAGTGGGGATACTACCACAACTCTACAGGGCTGAATTAAAGAAAGGAAGTGAAGCCTTACAGATGCCATCTTAAAGTTTCTAAAAGATCACCTATTGTCACCATGTCCTTCTCCTGCTTTAATTCCTCTGTGACATTAATTGCAGTGACTCTCAGTCTTCTACACCAGGCTCATCTAAGGTGGTTTTTAAAAGATTTCTGGGCTCCGTTCCAGGGATTCTCACTCAATAGGCCCAGGAATCTCTAATTTTTAGGAAGCTTTTCCAAGCAGTTCTAATGGCCATGCCATATGGTGCTCACTGGTCTACTGGATAAAGCTGAGACCAGGAGTCTTTCATGAGATAGTTCCTCTCTTGCTTTGCAGCCTGATCCATCTTTTTCTCCATAATATAAACATGCAAAAGCATCTGCAATGTCCACATTCTTTTATAAAGTTTGCAAATGCTGTTTCTCTGCCTAGAATGTCTTTCCCTTGCTTGTCCACTGGGGAATATGCTTCAAACTTCACCTCAAGTATCAGTGCTTCAGGCCTACTTTTCCTCGACAGGCAGAGCCAGAGGTTTTCTTCTCTGCAGTTTGTGCAACCTCTGATCTGTGATTTTATTCCAGTGGGTAATACGTTGTTATAATTATGGTTTGCAATCTATCTGTCCCACTAGACCTGTGGTTTCTAAAAGTTGCTCAGAACCTGACAAAGATCTGTAGATTTAGGGACATAGACCCAGGATTGGCAAAATATGGCCCTCAGGCCAACCCTGGCCCACTGTTGCCTAAAAAAAATTGTTTTGGGATATAGCCCCGTCCCTTTGTTTAGTAGTCTATGCAGACTGAGTAGTTGCAACAGAGACAGTAGGGCCTGCAAAGGTGAAAATATTTACTATCTGGCCATTTACAGAAAAGCTTTCCTGACCCCGATCTAGACCCTGACTGTCCCCACTTTACAGCAATTTAATATGTTTTATAGAATGAGTTTCTGCATAAGATCTTCTGTGGGGGGGGAAGGAAGAATTTTGTATATTAAAAAAATGTTGAGGAGCACCACGCCTGGGTGGCTCAGTCAGTTGAGTGTCCAACTCTTGATTTCGGCTCAGGTCACAATCTCAGGGTCATGAGATCGAGCCCTACGTTGGGCTCCGTGCTGGGTGTGAGGCCTATTTAAGATTCTCTCTCTTCCTCTGCCCCTCCCCACCCCTGCATGCTATTTCTCTCTCTCTCTCTTAAAAAAAAAAGGTTGAAAACTGCATCAGACCATCTTTTACATATTTACTTCTCAATTTCTAACTTTTGGTATAATGTACAGAATACAGAAGACAATAAGTATCTGCCAAATAAATATTTAATGACAGAAAACTATACGGCTTACCTCTGGCCTTCTTTCGAGTGCTTCTTTAATTATGGGATGCAATTCCTCTATTAGTTCCCTAGAAGAAAAATTATACACATTTTTAAATTAATGGCTGAACAGATATAATCTGATGTGCAAATATGTAAATACTAATATAATGATGTGAAATGACAAGTGTTAACCCTAATTCTACTGTTTTAAACACAATCCTCATTGTTTTAGTTACACTAAAACAGTGTAGGGTGATTCAATCGAGGGAATTTGATTTTAAACTGAAAATGTGCTCATTGTCGATTGGGAAAATAAAAAAGGATAATAAGAGAATAAAATGCATCCACGATTTCATCATCTATAAAACTACTGCAGACATTTAAAGTATTTGCCTCCGGATTGTTTCTTTCTTTTTTTTTTTTTTTTGGATTGTTCCTATTTATGAGAATTTGTTTTTTAAGAAGCTGAGATCATTTTTGTAACCCATTTTTTGCTATTAGCATAATAATGTATTTACTTGTCATAAAATAATCCTCCAAAACCTCATTTATGATGAATGCCATTCCACAAATACAGCCCTATTACAATTTGCTAACCTAGTCTCTGTTGTTCATGTTATCTCAGAGATAAAACATCAAACATCACCTTAGATCAACAGAGGACAATCTCAAAAGAATAAATACAAGGCCCAGCAGGCAACAACAAAGCAGAATCTCAGGCAAAAATGAAGGATTTGCTTTGTTAATATCAAAAACATCAAGAATGAAATAATGTATGTATATAAATATTTCTTCTAAAAATAATCTAATTCTCTCGAACAAGAAGGGGAAAAACTATAGTTTTAAGCAACAGACCAAACCTATAAAATAATCACATCATGGTCTAAACAGGTAGGAAAATATTAAAAATTTACGTGGCATTTTATCATTTTTAGAACGTATTTATACACAGTATATATGAGATTTTCATAGTAATTCTGTGAAGAACATTGGGGAAATCTTATTTGCTCAATCAAAATGAAGAAATAAAGGGTCTAATAAATTAAATGACTCGTTAAATGTTACATGGCTAGTTAACTGGTAAATGTCACGACTGATACGAACTGTCCTGATTAGAAAAAACTCTACCGCACCTTCTCTCGAGTAGTGCATTTACTATTTTAGAGCATAGAGAAAACATATGAAAATAATTACCTAAAAGCTCCTGGGTTGGTCCTGCCAAGACCTAGAACAAGGGATTCTGTGATTTCCATGCTCTCAGAGCGCATCATTGGAACTACATGCTTAAACAAGGATGAAGGGGATGGGATGCCAATTATCTGGAAAAAATAGATATATTTATAGCAGCCATTAATGATAGTACATCCAATTAAATAACTTGGCACTTCATCAATATTTCATCACGGGCAACGAGGAGATGAAATTTTACTGTGAATGGGACTTCAAAATTCACCTGTGGTGTACATAATCTAAAAACATTAAACATGTGTCCAATGGTTCACCGCGAGTTCGTTAAAAGAATCTGGGTTCTGTGAGTCTCTTAATTTCTTACAGATACTTACCATTACATAATAGGCTGACTTCCTCTGTAGGAGGATATTCTGATATTCTATGTCTTTTGATCCATAAAAATAATTAAAATTATTTCTAAGTCATTGGTGTTTAAGACACCCAGATCTTACTCAGTTTTCTAAATTTTCTTCAACCACCTCATAATATTTTGTGTCACAGCATGAAGACTATTAAGAACTGTCCTTATCAAGTATCATTACATAATTTGGGGAAATTCTACAAAGGTATTTAATTATTTAAATGAGTTTTTTAGGATCCTGAGAAGTGTGAGAACTACAGGAAATCAAATAAGGAAAAATGGGCATGAAAATTCCTTTAAGAAATATTATGATGAGGGGCGTCTGGGTGGCTCAGTTGTTAAGCGTCTGCCTTCGGCTCAGGTCGTGATCCCAGGGTCCTGGGGTCGAGCCCTGTATCAGGCTCCCTGCTCAGTGGGGAGTCTGCTTTTCCTCCCTCTGTCCTTCCACACCCACTCTTGTGCTCTCTCAAATAAACAAATAAAATCTTTTTAAAAAATTCTTGTTAGTGTAATATTGGTTTCAGGAGTAGAATTTAGTGATTCATCACTTACATATAACACCCAGAGCTCATCAGAACAAGTGTCCCTTAGTAGCAAAATTCTTGCTTGGCCTGACTGGCTTTGCTTTTTTTTCTCA
>NW_027836799.1:0-2282 GCF_054177405.1 Leptonychotes weddellii
GTCCTTTCCTACGAGAGACCCACCCCGGCTGGAGCTGGACTCCGGCAGGTGTACAAATGCTGGAACCAGCTTGCCTAGAAATAGGCAAGACCTTGACAATAAAAATAGCATAGTAGTAAATGAACTTTTCATGATTAATTAATTGGGTTTCCCAAGAAACAATTAAGTTTGAATATCAAGCTTCTTTGGGGTTAAGTAACTTGTCCCAGATCAAATGAGTAGGAAGTGGTAGAACAAGATTTCAAACCTAGGCCTAACTGACTCCAAAGCCTAAATGCTCTTAACTACTCTACAGCATGGTGTACCGTCACCTGAATCCCACATTAAAACCTACTGTATATCATTAAATATTTTTACTATCCTCAATTAAGATGTAAATGAAGATACATCTTTAAATATTGAGCTTTCCAATTCATAGATTTGATGTTTCTTTCCATTTACTTAGGCATTTTAATTTTCTGAATAAAAGTGCATAATTTTCAGTATGGAGATTTTGCATATCTTTCATTGGACATATTCCTGGTTATGTGATATTTTTTGATGCTTTTGTAAGTGGTATCATTTTAAAAAATCTTCATTTCTAATTGCTTGTTGCTATTAATTTTTTACATTAACCTTATACCCTTCAATTTTGCTAAATTCACTTTTTATTTTTTAAATTTTTTATTAAATTCAGTTAGCCATAGATAGTACATCATTAGTTTCAGATGTAGTGTTCAATAATTTATCAGTTGCATATAACACCCAGTGCTCATCACATCATGTGCCCTCCTTAATGCCCTTTAACCAGTTACCCCATACCCCCCCCACTTCCCTTTCAGCAACCCTCAGTTTGTTTCTTATAGTTAAGAGTCTCTCATGGTTTTTCTCCCTCTCTGATGATTTCCCCTTCAGTTTTCCCTCTGTAAATTCACTTATTAATTCTCATAGCTTATCTGTGCGTTCTTTGCATTTTTTCTTTATTGTATTGCCTAGCACCACAAGTTCATTTTTGTGTAGAAGTGATAATTGTGGATATTTTTGTCTCATTTGCAATTTGAAAGGGTAAGTGTTTAACATTTCACCATTAACTATAATGTTTGCTTTAGGGTTTTTGTAGATATCTTCTGTAGATACCAAGTAAGGAAGTTTCCTCTATTACTATTTGACTCAGAGAAGTTAACATGAATGGATGTTGCATTTTATTAAAAATTTTTTTTTTACAAATATGAGGTAATCATATGTTTTTCTCCTTTAAAAGAGAAAATAATACAGTAAATTACATCCATTGGCTTTTAAAATATTATACCAACCTTACATTCTAATAAACGTGGCTGAACTGTATTTTGTAGTTACTGGATTTAATGTGCTAATACTAATACTACGTTTACAATTTTTGTGTATATGGTTATGAGAGAGGTTGTCTTACAATTTTTCTTTTTTGTTTGAATTGTTATCAAGGTTTTATTGGAAGGGTTCACTCTTTTTTCTGGAAGAGTTTGTATAAGACTGGTGTTATTTCTTCCTTTCTGTTCTTTGTTACTCTTACTTGTTTTTCTTGTGTTGTTGCAGTGGCTAGGATCTCCAGTACAATATTGAATACAAGTGGTCAGAGTGAATATCCTTACTTTGTTGCCAGTTACTAGAGGAAATGCCTTCAGTACTTCACTATTATAAGCATTTTAAGTATTTGGTTTTATTTATTGATATTTACTAGATGCCCTATACTAGATTGAGGAAGTTTACTTGTATCTTTAGTTTAATAAGAGTTCATTTTTTTTAAATCATGAATTTGTGTTGAATTTTTTCAAATGTTTTTTCAATATCTATTGGGAAGGTTATATAGTTTTATTCATTGGTCGGTAGAGGTTTTAAAATGTTAATCCAGTTTTGCATTTGTGGGATAAACCCAGCTTGGTCATGACATATTAGTCTTTTTATATACTGCTATATTCCATTTTCTGTTTTTTTTTCCAAGAATTTTTGCATCTATCCTCATGACAAGTACTGGTCTGTGTTTGTAATTTTGTTTTCTTGTAATATCCTTGATTATTTTAGTGTCAGGATTAGCTGCCTCATAAAGTTAATTAGGAAGTTCGATATCTGATAGAATTTATCAATAACATCATCAGTGACTGGAATCTGGGATTGGAGGTTTCTTTTTTTTTTTTATGTTATGTTAATCACCATACATTACATCATTAGTTTTTGATGTAGTGTTCCATGATTCATTGTTTGCGTGTAACACCTAGTGCTCCATGCAGAACATGCCCTCTTTAATACCCATCACCAGGCTAACCCAT
>NW_027836800.1:0-268 GCF_054177405.1 Leptonychotes weddellii
ATCTAGAACTAATGATGTAATGTATGGGGATTAACATAAGAATAAAAATAAATAAATAAATAAATAAATAAAAAAAAAAAAAAAAAAAAAACTCTGCTTCCCAGAAAATAGATTTTAAAAAACTTGGAAGCATTCTACCTACCCTAATTTAAATAGTAGAATTGAGAAAGTATTAAAAAGGTAAGATTATTTTTATATTATTTTAAATCTTGCTATTTAATAATCTGCATCTCTGATAAGTGATATATATATGTTGTACTTTTTTACC
>NW_027836801.1:0-268 GCF_054177405.1 Leptonychotes weddellii
CAGCTATATTGTCAATCATACTATCCTTGTTTAATTTCAATGTAATAGGCACTAATATCCTCTATATTATTTTTTTTTCTTTTTTTAAACTTTCTTTCTTTTCTTTTTTCTTTTTTATTATTTCTATTTCTGTTTCAACACTACCTTGTTAAAAACAAAACAGTAAGCCCAAAATGAAGTCTTTCATCCTAAGCCACACATCACCAAACTTAGGTTCAACTTAATTACAGTTTCACCTCTCTGAGAAATAGAATCTTAAACCAGTCAA
>NW_027836802.1:0-268 GCF_054177405.1 Leptonychotes weddellii
CTATAAAGGCAGGCCCTAGAAATACATTTATATTCCATTGGATAGAACTCAGTCATATGGCCACAGCTAGTGACAAGAGGGGCTGGGAAATGTAGTTTTCTTCTCAGCATCCATGTGTTGAAACCCAGGCATTCTAGCCTTGAGGAAAAGAGAAGCATACATTTTAGGGTACACTGGTCTCTGTTACACTCTCCTTTCCAGGAGGCCCTTGAAGAAACACAGGCACTGAGATTCCTGACAAGGGCTAATCTACTGTCTTTCTTCCAGC
>NW_027836803.1:0-268 GCF_054177405.1 Leptonychotes weddellii
GCGTCAACTCGGGGGAGCACAGAGCCAGCTGTGGACCAGCTGCAGAAGCTCAGGCACTTACAAAGTAAGAGGAACATATTGGAACAATGTGGCGGCAAGAGCGACCCGCTCAGCTGATGGCCGGCCATCCCCAGCCAAAGCAGGTGGGCTGCCAGGCAGGAGGCAAGCTGGGGCTCAGTCGGAGCAGTCCATCGGGGCACAGGCTGCCGCTGGGTAGTGAGCACCCCATCGCCCAGAGGTATGTAATACATCGGTGCTGGCATTGTAC
>NW_027836804.1:0-268 GCF_054177405.1 Leptonychotes weddellii
AACCCAAGCACTAGACATGTTGCTTCTTAATCATCAGACGAGACCAAGAAGGGAAACACCCAGAAGCCAGGACCAGCCCACCTGAGGAATGTCACTTAATCTCTTTTAGCAGAGTGGGGATTTGAACCCAGGCACTAAACATATTGTTTCTTTATCATCAGATAAGACCGAGAAAGTGAACACCCAGATCCAGGACCGGCCCTTCTAGAAACCAGCTCACCTTAGGAAGGTCACTTAATCTCTTTGAAAAATGAGGTAGAACTGGATG
>NW_027836805.1:0-268 GCF_054177405.1 Leptonychotes weddellii
CAATGATATTGTAGAATTCACACCAACTCATTACTTTAAAACAGCAGTAAAAGTTTCTGTGTTTTAATAAATATGGAACCCCTAATAATACTTGTGATAACCACAAAAACAGCCACTGAGTGCCCACTATGTGCTAGGCGCCATCCCGAGCACTTTACGTGTAACTTCTCACTTAAAAATTTAAAAAGTTTTTTTTTACGTTTTTACTTAAATCCTGGTTAGTTAACATAGTGTAATATTAGTTTCAGGTGCACGACATAGTGATTCA
>NW_027836806.1:0-268 GCF_054177405.1 Leptonychotes weddellii
ATACAACCATTTGCATAATTTATTCTCCCATTCAACCAACGTGCTTATTTACAAATAATTCTTGTGTATATATACAATTGGACCATGTACTAGATTTTTTTTTTTTTTTAGATTTTGAGAGAGCGAATGAGCGAGCGAGAGCACATTGAGAGGGGGGAGGGTCAGAGGGAGAAGCAGACTCCCTGCCGAGCAGGGAGCCCGATGCGGGACTCGATCCAGGGACTCCAGGATCATGACCTGAGCTGAAGGCAGTCGCTTAACCAACTGA
>NW_027836807.1:0-268 GCF_054177405.1 Leptonychotes weddellii
TAAATCCTACAATCCTGGGCGACAAAGTCCATGTGCACAGAGACAATATTTCTTTTTCTCTTTGTCCTTGTAGAACACTTCTGTTGTACAGGCACTAGATACTTGAGAAATGCTTTACTATTATCTTCTTTTTTTTTTAACATATAATGTATTATTTGTTTCAGAGGTACAGGTCTGTGATTCAACAGTCTTAGGGAAAAATGAAGGGGGGGAATTCGGAGGTGGAGACAAACCATGATGGACTCTGAGAAACAAACTGAGGGTTCTA
>NW_027836808.1:0-268 GCF_054177405.1 Leptonychotes weddellii
CAATGATATTGTAGAATTCACACCAACTCATTACTTTAAAACAGCAGTAAAAGTTTCTGTGTTTTAATTAATATGGAACCCCTAATAATACTTGTGATAACCACAAAAACAGCCACTGAGTGCCCACTATGTGCTAGGCGCCATCCCGAGCACTTTACGTGTAACTTCTCACTTAAAAATTTAAAAAGTTTTTTTTTACGTTTTTACTTAAATCCTGGTTAGTTAACATAGTGTAATATTAGTTTCAGGTGCACGACATAGTGATTCA
>NW_027836809.1:0-2282 GCF_054177405.1 Leptonychotes weddellii
TGGGGCGGCTGGATGATAGACATTGGGGAGGGTATGTGCTATGGTGAGCACTGTGAATTGTGTAAGACTGTTGAATCACAGACCTGTACCTCTGAAACAAATGATACATTATATGTTAAAAAAAAAAAGAAGATAGTAGGAAGGGAAAAATGAAGGGGGGGAAATCAGAGGGGGAGATGAACCATGAGAGACGATGGACTCTGAGAAACAAACTGAGGGTTCTAGAAGGGAGGGGGGTGGGGGGATGGGTTGGCCTGGTGACGGGTATTAAAGAGGGCATGTATTGAATGGAGCACTGGGTGTTATACGCAAACAATGAATTATGGAACTCTACATCAAAAACTAATGATGTAATGTATGGTGATTAACATAACATGATAAAATTTAAAAAAAAAGAAAAGAAATTTGCCATGCTAATTTGGTCTGCTTGGTGTATCTGGTCAGCTGAAACTCCCAGTAGTTGCTGCTCAGGAAATTTGAGAAGTTTTCCAGGCTGCCTGAGTCTAGGTAGAGAAAGGGGTGTCTGGCCCATTGAGAGGAAGAGACATCCTGGTGTAGGTCATCTATAATGCTGAGGAGCCCTCTTCATGGTGCTTCCTGGCTACCTGATGTCTCTAGATATGAGAGGGAAGTCTCAAGCCTGTGGAGACAAAGGTGGGTTGGCCACTTATTGTAACTGAATTCCCTTTGTAGGTAGCCCTGGCTCCCTAGTGTCCCTTGGTAGGGAGAAAATTCTGAGGTCCAGCAGGGAATACAGTGTTTCCCAAATCAGGGGGCTTGTTGTGGTGAAGTCTCCCTTAATGAGCTTCCAGGTTGACTGCCTGACATCCCTGGGTCAGTGGAAAGTCCCAACCTGGTGAAGAAGAGAAGCACCTCCCCTGACTACTTGCTGTCAGTGAGACCCTTTTGCTGTTGGCAGGTCTGTCATTCAATAGAGGGGAAATAAATCCACCTGAGCCACCTTCTGTTGCTAGGTTGGGGGTCAGGAAACATGAGGTGTGGGTCACCTTTTTCTGTGGGGTGGGAGTTTGCAAGAGGCAATGCCACTGTGTTGTTCCTCCAATGCTGGGGTCTCTTACCATTTTGGCTTCTTCTTTCTACTTTTTGGGGTTCTCTTTTGGTTGCCCTTGAATGATTTCCAAGGCTTCTGATTGTACTTAGTGTGAAGGAGCAGAGAGAAACAAGTTTATACCATCTTGTCTGGACCAGAAGTCCCTAATATATGTTATAAATGGAGTGCCTTAAAACAAGTAGATTATTTGTTAAACAGATTTTTTTCAGGAGGTGAGTAGTTAGCAAGGACATATAAATTCCGAAATTATTTGTTGAGAGCTGCTTATAGCAAATGAGCTGAGGTTTTGGTTGTAAAAAACACACCATTCTCCATAAATCTGCCTTTAAGCAGGCCTTTAATCTTCAGCTAGAGCAGAGCCAACACAGAATTGGTCTCAATAAATAGTTGCTAAATGAGGGAAATAGTAGATGAAAATTAGAGTCTCAGGGCACCTGGGTGGCTCAGTCAGTTAAGCGTCTGCCTTTGGCTCAGGTCATGATCCCAAGGATCCTGGGATCCAGCCCTGAGTCGTGCTGCCTGCTCTGTAGGGACCCTGCTTCTCCCTCTATCTCTGCTGCTACCTGCTGCTCGTGCTCTCTCTCTCTTTCAAATAGATAAATAAAATCTTAAAAAAAAATTAGAGTCTCTCTCCCAATTTCATTAGGTAATTCAGTTAGTTAAATAAGGGCTAGGAGTTTGGAATATGACATACATTTTTGCTGGATTTGCCTAGTGATTTATTTTCCTGATTCTGGACATGGAAGAATCACCTATAAATCTATAATTAGCACATCAAAAAAATAGAATGTGTCTTGTCATCGTACTAGGCACTAGAAAGTTCTTGAAAAATGAATAAAAAAAGGTATATCCACTACATCTGTGTCTTCGGGGTAAATACCCAGGAGTGCAATTGCTGGGTCATAGGGTAGCTCTTTTTTTAATTTTTTGAGGCACCTCCACACTGTTTTCTAAAGTGGCTGTACCAACAGATGTAGCGAAAAGAAGGGCCATATGCACCCCAATGTTCATAGCAGCAATGTTCGCAATAGCCAAACTGTGGAAAGAGTCGAGATGCCCTTCAACAGATGAATGGATAAAGATGTGGTCCATATATACAATGGAATATTACTCAGCCATCAGAAGGGATGAATACCCAACTTTTACATCAACATGGATGGGACTGGAGGAGATTATGCTAAGTGAAAGAAGTCAAGCAGAGAAAGTCAAT
>NW_027836810.1:0-268 GCF_054177405.1 Leptonychotes weddellii
CTGCCCATACTGTGCTTGAATACTTTCCCCACACTTCTTGCCACATTTCCATTTGATGAGACTGGACATCAGAATGGGACAGTAACCAATTTTACTAATTTTACTAATAATTTACTAATAATTTAAATAAATTTAAAATCTCGTTTTCTTTCTGACTCATGCTTTCTTTATGCCCAGTCTCCTTTCCTATGCATACTTTATTTTCCCTAGAATAAAAGACACGAAGTTCACATTTCTTCCAAACATATATGATCTAGACTAAGTGCTA
>NW_027836811.1:0-268 GCF_054177405.1 Leptonychotes weddellii
CTCTGACCCAGTCTTCTCGGCTAATCCAGCTCATGATTTGCTGCCCATCTCCTAACTGACCTCCAGCAGCCATTTTAAAAGCAGGCAGTAATCGGTTTAGCATACCGCCACTTGGATGAATGACTACTCCCGTCCTAAGCAATACTACCTCGACCCCCATTGTTGTAGCTGAAACGGCTAGCTCTTCCCAAGTTTGACACAACTTATGGGCGAAATCTTCATCACCGGCTCCTGATTGGGTTTGTTTGCCCCTATATTCACTGTTTTC
>NW_027836812.1:0-268 GCF_054177405.1 Leptonychotes weddellii
AACTTTCAAACCATCTTTTATAGGGTTCCCACTTGAATATTCATTTATTTATTCAAATCACATTTCATATGCAAATTTCAAACCAGCTATGTGCCAGGTCTGTTTGGGGTGCTAGGGATACTACAGTGAACAAAACAAAGGTCCTTCTCTCTCTCTCTCTTCTTGTTTTTTGTTTTTTGTTTAATTTTTTTTTTTTTTTTATTTGAGAGAGAGAGAGGGAGAGCACATGAGAGGGGGAGGGCCAGAGGGAGAAGCAGACTCCCCGCTG
>NW_027836813.1:0-268 GCF_054177405.1 Leptonychotes weddellii
GAAAATAATTATCCATGCTGATATTACTTACTCTTAGTATGCTTTCAAATATTTTTACTATGCCGAAGGGAAGGTCATTAACACTGCTTCGTTCCAATTTTTTTTTAAACTTTAATAACAAGAAAGCATTCTCTTCTTTTTTCTAATTTTATGAAAGTTTATAATTGACCATGGGCATAAATTGTTTAAATTCTTTTTTGGAAGATACAGTTAAGTCTTGGCACTAAATGCTGTGTTTCTTGGCACCGAAACAGTTGCAAGAAATGAA
>NW_027836814.1:0-268 GCF_054177405.1 Leptonychotes weddellii
GGAAACCACTCAACTTTGGTTTTGTGCAAAAGCAGTCACAGGTTTTGTGATGAACTGCGCCCACAAAACTTCATTTACAGGAACAGGCTGCAGCTGGATTTGGCCCCCTGCTCACAGTCAGCCGAGTCCCTGGGTTGTTTATGACAAACCCCATTGTACAGAAGGAAAAACTGAGGTTCAGAAAGATGGGGGTGCTACCTGAGGTCACCCAGCTTAGAAGACACAAACCAGGAATTTTGAGCCCAGCAGTCGGGACTCCAGAGCCTCC
>NW_027836815.1:0-268 GCF_054177405.1 Leptonychotes weddellii
AGTTGTTGCTATTCCTTTCTTCGATCTCCTGTTGAGTTTGTAGGTGTTCAGAATGGTTTGATCCCTATGCAGCTGAATTCCTGAGAGGAGACGAAATCCAGGTCTCCTACTCCTCTGCCATCTTGCTCCACCCCCCGGATCTTATGTCTTACTACAAGTTGATAAAAAGGGGGGATGTCATGAAAATCCACACCAGTTGTAAGAGGTTTCCCACACTGAGCAGAGACCTGCTAGCTCTGGGAGGGCGGGGTCTTAGCTTTCTTGATAG
>NW_027836816.1:0-268 GCF_054177405.1 Leptonychotes weddellii
AATCATGGAACACTACATCAAAAACTAATGATGTAATGTATGGTGATTAACATAACATAGTAAAATTTAAAAAAAAAATGTGTTATGTTACCAGCAAGGTGCAAAAATGCCAAGCTTGCTATCCTAGTTTTGGCAATGAATATTATTCTCATCTTAACACTTACCAATATGATAGATGAGGCCAAATCTTTCAGTATTTTTATTTTAATTTTTTGGTTACGAGAAAGTTAAATAATTTTTGATCTGTTCATTGGTTATTTATATTTTC
>NW_027836817.1:0-268 GCF_054177405.1 Leptonychotes weddellii
GGGCACTCGGGGCACGTCGCCCCGTCCAGGAGGCAACGGGCTCCCGCTCAGTAGAGGCACTGTGAGCCACGGCCCTCACTGCCGCCTTCATTCCCAGGACAAAGCTCGCGGGAGGCCAGACCCCGGGACGGGGCTGCGGCGGCCCCCACCGAGGGCCCGGGGAGCACTGGAAGGCGGGAAGGGGACCAGGGAGCCTCCGCGACAGCAGAGTTTGACATCCGGCAAGGCGCGCTCAGCAGGGTTGTTTTCCTTGAACAAAACCTCAGAA
>NW_027836818.1:0-268 GCF_054177405.1 Leptonychotes weddellii
AAGTGAGAAGTGGTAGGGGCCTGTGTTAACAAAATTAAATATGTCATTACCTTTGGTCTTACCTCATTAAAAAAAAAAAAAAACAAACCTAAATGGAATAATTACATATTTTGATTTTGAACAGCCAAGAACTTCTTAGTTTGAATCTAGTAAGGATAAGCAATATGCACTAGAAATTAGATGTACACACTTGTTAATTTAGTCTCTCTCTAGATCAGTTTCTCATTTGACCTCTGTTACTCACCGTAGGATCTTTGAACATAACACA
>NW_027836819.1:0-268 GCF_054177405.1 Leptonychotes weddellii
AAGTGGAAAAATTTCGTTCTTTTTGGTGGCTGAGTAACATTCCATTGTATATATTTATTTATTTATTTATTTTTTAAAGATTTTATTTATTTATTTGAGAGAGAGAGACTGAGAGAGAGAGCACATGAGAGGGGGGAGGGTTGGGAGGGTCAGAGGGAGAAGCAGACTCCCTGCCGAGCAGGGAGCCCGATGCGGGACTCGATCCAGGGACTCCAGGATCATGACCTGAGCCGAAGGCAGTCGCTTAACCAACTGAGCCACCCAGGCG
>NW_027836820.1:0-2282 GCF_054177405.1 Leptonychotes weddellii
GGGAGCCCGACGCAGGACTCGATCCCAGGACTCCGGGATCATGACTTGAGCCGAAGGCAGTCGCTCAACCAACTGAGCCACCCAGGTGCCCAACCATTGAGTTCTTAATTTAGTGTTTTGTTTTTTAGTTCTAGAATTTCTACTTGGTTCTTTTTGCAGTGTTAGTTCTCTGTGAAAATCCTCAATTTTGTGCTTTATTTAATTGAACATATTAAGCATAGTAATTTTTTTTTTAAGATTTTATTTATTTATTTGACAGAGAGAGGCACAGAGAGAGAGGGAACACAAGCAGGGGGAGTGGGAGAGGGAGAAGCAGGCTTCCCGCCGAGCAGGGAGCCCGACGCAGGACTCGATCCAGGGACTCCGGGATCATGACCCGAGCCGAAGGCAGTCGCTCAACCAACTGAGCCACCCAAGCGTCCTAAATATTAATTAATCTTAAGTTAGTAGCGTACCCTTGGTAGATTTAGAGACGGAGGATGTGACAGCACAAGTGAAATCCATAAATTGTCCATCAGCAATTTGTGGCTCTGGGATTGGAACCTTGATCACCTGAGAAATACCCACCTGGCAGATTATCGTGCTGATTACATAAAACAGCCACTGTGCTGTCTAGCACAACGCTCCATGAGTAATAGGTAAACATTCATTCCTTTATGTATACTGTAGGGGAATGGTAGGAGGCATCTGGGGAATTGATCCTTCTCCAGTTAGATGATAATACCAGAACTAATAAAACATAATTTTATTGGTGCGCAAGACCCAGAGTGTTTTACACACCTTACCTCACTGAATTGGCTCTTGTCAGTTTCAAATGTCTTAAAATGTGTGGCTTGACCATTTGGATCGACAGTTTTGATTTGACAGGTGTCTTGACCGTGAACCGTGAAAGTGAAACGGCATACATTGATATCCATGTAAGGAACCAGACCTGCGTCAGGCTGGGGTTTGCGTGCTTTGTCTGCAGTGCGCCCTCTTCT
Organism: Leptonychotes weddellii; assembly: GCF_054177405.1. Taxonomy (NCBI): domain Eukaryota; kingdom Metazoa; phylum Chordata; class Mammalia; order Carnivora; family Phocidae; genus Leptonychotes; species Leptonychotes weddellii. Next base: position 981 of record NW_027836820.1, read on the forward strand.
GGTCCAGAACTTGTCCTCCTTTAATTTCCCAGGTGCTTAGAGCCTTCTTTCACTCTCAGATCCTTATTGTACACACGTCTGCGAAACTCGAAGAGTAATTCACCTCTATTAAAAGGGGGAGCTTGGTATTTTAAGAGGGGGCAAGCCTTAAATTAACAGATGAGTTTCAGATGGTAGAATTCTAGGCATCAGCATGCAAATAGGGGGAGTTTGGAGTTTGGGGACTTTCCTTGTGCTTAGAAAATATGTCACTCCTAATTTTTTAGGTAGGGGGTTGAGAGCAGGCAACCTCCTCGGGAACTTTTTTTTTTCTTTTCCTTGAGGCAAAGATTCAAACATGGGTCAGGATGCTAATCAGGATGTCATCAGAGGAGCAGAAGAGGAAAAGGATGGATCTGGGTTGAGTTTATAGAAAGAAAGTCTAGGTTAATGCATGGAGAAGAGATGCTCAAGAAGTTTCTGTTCTCTGGCTGAATCTTATAGTTCCCAGGGGGCTCGTAAATAGTAAATAAGCCCGGCTGGTACATGCACACGCAGCAAATGCCGACTGTCTGTGGGCACACTCCCTCCCTCATGCACCTGCCCGTCTGTTCTCTAAGTACTTTGTACTTTGACTCTGCTTTGCATTCAGAAACATGTAGCTCTTCCCTGTCCTCGCGTTGCTGCTCTCTAATGAAGCTACGAGAATTTGCTTCTGCCTTATTCATCCATCCTCCTGGGCCCAAGAGGGTGTGTTTGTGGGCAGACGCTAGACATGACAAGACAGAGGGAGATTGGAGAGAAACTGTAACCTTTAAGAAACTCTTTTACTGAGGAGAACACAGGCAGCAACCTCTGTGACCTTGGCCACAGCAACTTCTTGCTAGGCACGTCTCCAAAGGCAAGGAAAACAAAGGCAAAAATGAACTGTTGGGACTTCATCAAGATAAAAAACTTTTGCACAGCAAAAGAAACAGTTGACAAAACCAAAAGACAACTGACCGAATGGGAGAAGATATTTGCAAATGTCTTATCAGATAAAGGGCTAGTATCCAAAATCTATAAAGAATTTATCAAACTCAACACCCGGAGAACACATAATCCAGTCAAGAAATGGGCAGAAGACATGAACAGACACTTCTGCAAAGAAGATATCTAAATGGCCAACAGACATATGAAAGAGTGCTCAACATCACTCGGCATCAGAGAAATCCAAATCAAAACCTCAATGAGATACCACCTCACATCAGTCAGAATGGCTAAAATTAACAACTCAGGAAACGACAGATGTTGGCGGGGATGCGGAGAAAGGGGAACCCTCCT
>NW_027836821.1:0-268 GCF_054177405.1 Leptonychotes weddellii
CATTCACAGGAATGTCAGAGCCGGACAACTCAGGCCCCTCGTCTGCTTAAAGAGCATCAGAATCCTCCAAGAGCAGGATGGCAGAAACTTCCTGAAGGAGGGAATGAGCTACATCCCCAGTCCCTTTCTTCTCATGAGGTTTATTTTTAGTCAGATGATCTCCGGCTCACCTCTACTAAGTAGAAAGAATGAAAACATATCATCACGGTAGAAAAGCAACAAAATGCAGATGGGGAAAAAGAAGAAAATCAAAGCAGTGTGCTTCCAC
>NW_027836822.1:0-268 GCF_054177405.1 Leptonychotes weddellii
CCTGTTGGAAGTGGAAAGTTTTGCTTTTTTCATTGACGTGTATTAAAAGACAGCCTTATATAACGTAATCATTTTTTTTTTTTAAAGATTTTATTTATTTATTTGAGAGAGAGAGAATGAGAGACAGAGAACATGAGAGGGAGGAGGGTCAGAGGGAGAAGCAGACTCCCTGCCGAGCTGGGAGCCCGATGCGGGACTCGATCCCGGGACTCCAGGATCATGACCTGAGCCGAAGGCAGTCGCTTAACCGACTGAGCCACCCAGGCGC
>NW_027836823.1:0-268 GCF_054177405.1 Leptonychotes weddellii
CGCACCTGGGTGGCTCAGCCGTTAAGCGTCTGCCTTCGGCTCAGATCATGATCCTGGAGTCCCTCGATCGAGTCCCGCATCCAGCTCCCGGCTCAGCAGGGAGTCTGCTTCTCCCTCTGACCCTCCCCATCTCATGCTCTCTCTCTCTCTCTCTCATTCTCTCTCTCAAATAAATAAATAAAATCTTTAAAAAAAAAAAGAATCAAATAAACAAAACAGAATAGAAAAAAAATAAAAAATTTAAAAAAACCATTTAAGATAAGGACAG
>NW_027836824.1:0-268 GCF_054177405.1 Leptonychotes weddellii
AGACAATTTACAACATATAATAATTTACAGTATTGATTTCCTTTAATTAAGAATATGTCATCCTTAAAATTTGATGAAAGATTTTGTAACAATACCTAAAGAATTACTCTTTGTAAAACATTTGGCAATATAGCTAATCCACTTAACCTGTTTTCTCTTGCAAAAGTTTGTTCAAACCCAAAGGTTATGGCCAGCGATGCATTAAGTGTAGTGGAAACCTCAGTGTATGAAAAACAGAAACAAATCTTTAAATATTAAAATCAAAATA
>NW_027836825.1:0-268 GCF_054177405.1 Leptonychotes weddellii
CCAGTCTCTTAAGTCCTGAGAAGAGGTCAGTGCAGATACAAGTGTCTAATTTCAGGAGGTGGGAATGCGGGTGGGACCCCAAAGTTGTGGTGTAAGTATTTGCATCAAGTTGTTAAAAGGCTTTTTAAGGGGATTCCACAGGCAGGTATCGGAGGATAAACCACAGCGGCAGGGTGCCTGTCCGTGGGGATCCTACACCACCAGTGAGTGACAGCCTCACACTCTGGGGACAGGGCACAGACTCGCAGACTGGTAGCCGTGGGGAAAG
>NW_027836826.1:0-268 GCF_054177405.1 Leptonychotes weddellii
CAAGAACAAGATGGCTTCACTGGGGAATTCCACGAAACATTTAAAGAAAAAATAATACCTATTCTTCTAAATCTCCTCTAAAAATGGAGATTAGGAACCACTTTGAAACTCATTTTTTGAGGCCAACATTGCGCTGACACCAAAAACACTACGAGAAAATGAAACTATAGGTCATTACCCCTGATGAAAATAGATGCAAAGATCCTCAACAAAATACTAGGAAATGAAACTCAGCAGCACATTAAAAGGATCATACAGTACGACTAAA
>NW_027836827.1:0-268 GCF_054177405.1 Leptonychotes weddellii
GACAGTAGTTTTTAGCAACTCACCTTGTTATAAAGTATTTCCAAAGTATCCCACTTAGTTCTCAAATATAGCAGCTCTTCCAGCATGTATGTTGCGTTGGTTCACGTGTGAATTTAGATGATCAAACTGGCACAGACAGCTTTGGGATCAAACAAAAATAGTTTCCATGATCTCCTGCTCAGCTGGTGGAAGCAGACACGCACGGTGCACTAAAAAGGAACCTGCTAGGCCATGAGCACTCAGCAAGCCATGCACATCCCTCATGGAA
>NW_027836828.1:0-268 GCF_054177405.1 Leptonychotes weddellii
AGTTCCATCCACATCATTGCAAATGGCAAGATCTCATTCCTTTTGATGGCTGCATAATATTCCATTGTATATATATATACCACATCTTCTTTATCCATTCATCTGTCGATAAAATACCAATCTCTTATTCAAATGATCTTCAGAAGAATCCTCTTCTGTTTGTTAGGATGCATATTATTTTATAGCCCAAATAAATAATATTTCATCTATGAAAACTTCCCCAAATCTATTGAGAAGCAGTTTCTGTTTTGCTTCTAACAAAGTGTTC
>NW_027836829.1:0-268 GCF_054177405.1 Leptonychotes weddellii
ATCGTGTGAGAACATGATACTCTAACAGAGCTGTAGGAGCCCATTAACTGCATTAGAACTCCCCGCTCCATACACTCGTCCCAACATCCTAGCCCTTCCTCACCTCTCCTCCCTATGGCTTGAGCAAGTGCCCTTCTTCTCGGGGTGACACATAACCCCTACACTCCGCTGCAGTGAGAACACTTCCTAGCCTCTCCTGACCCTAAGGAAGCACTTTCCAGCGTCCATCCCTTGCTTCAGGCCAAGTCCTCCAGAGCTGTCCCTTTGC
>NW_027836830.1:0-268 GCF_054177405.1 Leptonychotes weddellii
GCAGAGTTGAGTCACCTGTTTGTGAATTCTGTATGAATGAGATCATCCCACACGTCTTCTTCTGTGACTTGCTTTTCTCTCGTTCTGTTTGTGAGATCAGCCCCATTGTGCCGGGTGGCCATGGTTTGCTCATTTTAGTGGCTGTGGAGTATTGGGTCGATGCGATCAGACAGCTTGGCCCTGCATGGGCACTCAGGCCTGGTAGCCACCAGACAGTCATCACTGGAGAGAAAAGCAAAATGCCCCCCACCCCTGCTGCCAGTCCCCC
>NW_027836831.1:0-2282 GCF_054177405.1 Leptonychotes weddellii
TTTAATTTCCCTGATGGCTAATGATGATGAACATTTTTCATGTTACTGTTAGCCATTTGTATGTCTTCTTCAGAGAAGTGTCTGTTCATATCTTCTGCCCACTTTTTGACTTGATTATTTGTTTTTGGGGTGTTGAGTTTGAGAAGTTCTTTATAGATCTTGGATACCAGCCCTTTATCTGTAGTGTCATTTGCAAATATCTTCTCCCATTCTGTGGGTTGCCTTTTTGTTTTCTTGACTGTTTCCTTTGCTGTGGAGAAGCTTTTTATCTTGATGAAGTCCCAAAAGTTCATTTTTGCTTTTGTTTCACTAGCTTTTGGATATATATATATTTTTTATTACCTTTTTTATTATTGTTATGTTAATCACCATACATTACATCATTAGGTTTTGATGTAGGGTTCCATTATTCATTGTTTGCGTATAACACCCAGTGCTCCATGCAGAACATAACCTCTTTAATACCCATCACCAGGCAAACCCATCCTCCCACCCCCCTCGCCTCTAGAACCCTCAGTTTGTTTCTCAGAGTCCATAGTCTCTCATGGTTCATCTCCTCCGATTTCCCCCCTTTCATTCTTCCCCTCCTGCTATCTTCTTCTTTTCTTTTTTAACATATAATGTATTATTTGTTTCAGAGGTACAGATCGGTGATTCAACAGTCTTACATAATTCACAGGGCTCACCATAACACATACCCTCCCCAATGTCTATCACCCAATCACCCCATCCCTCCCACCCCCCACCACTCCAGCAACTCTCAGTTTGTTTCCTGAGATTAAGAATTCCTCATATCAATGAGGTCATATGATACATGTCTTTCTCTGATTGACTTATTTCGTTCAGCATAATACCCTCCAGTTCCATCCACATTGTTGCAAATGACAAGATTACATTTCTTTTGATGGCTGCATAATATTCCATTGTATATATACACCACATCTTTATCCATTCATCTGTCAATGGAAATCTTAGCTCTTTCCACAGTTTGGCTATTGTGGACATTGCTGCTATAAACGTTGGGGTGCACATACCCCTTCGGATCCCTACATTTGTACCTATGGGGTAAAGACCCAGTAGTACAGTTGCTGAATCATATGGTAGCTCTATTTTCAACTTTTTGAGGAACCTCCACACTATTGTCCAGAGTGGCTGCACCAGCTTGCATTCCCACCAACATTTGTCGAGGGTTCCCCTTTCTCCACATCCCCGCCAACATCTGTCATTTCCTGACTTGTGAATTTAGCCATTCTGACTGGTGTGAGGTGGTATCTCACTGAGGTTTTGATTTGAATTTCCCTGATGCCGAGCGATTTTGAGCACTTTTTCATGTGTCTGTTGGCCATTTGGATGTCTTCTTTGCAGACATGTCTGTTCATGTCTTCTGCCCATTTCTTGATTGGATCATTTGTTTTTTGGTGTTGAGTTTAATAAGTATTTTATAGATTTTAGATACTAGCCTTTTATCTGATATGTCATTTACAAAGATCTTCTCCCATTCTGTCGGTTGTCTTTTGGTATTGGTGACTGATTCTTCTGCTGTGCAAAAGCTTTTTATCTTGATGAAGTCCCAATAGTTCATTTTTTCCCTTGCTTCCCTTGCCTTTGGCAATGTTTCTAGGAAGAAGTGACTGTGGCTGAGGTCGAAGAGGTTGCAGCCTACATTCTCCTTTAGGATTTTGATGGAATCCTGTCTCACATTGAGGTCTTTCAACCATTTTTGTGTGAGGTGTAAGGAAATGGTCCAGTTTCATTCTTCTGCATGTGGCTGTCCAATTTTCCCAACACCATTTGTTGAAGAGAGTGTCTTTTTTCCATTGGACATTCTTTCCTGCTTTGTCGAAGATTAGTTGACCATAGAGTTGAGGGTCCATTTCTGAGCTCTCTATTCTGTTCCATTGATCTATGTGTCTGTTTTTGTGCCAGTACCATACTGTCTTGATAATTACAGCTTTGTAATAGAGCTTGAGGTCTGGAATTGTGATGCCACCAGCTTTACTTTTCTTTTACAACATTCCTCTGGCTATTCGGGGTCTTTTCTGATTCCATACAAATTTTAGAATTATTTGTTCCATTTCTTTGAAAAAAGTGGATGGTATTTTGATAGGGCTTGCATTGAATGTGTAGATTGCTCTAGGTAGCATTGACACCTTCACAATATTTGTTCTTCCAATCCATGAGCATGGATTGTTTTTCCATCTCTTTCTTCTTCAATTTCTTTCATGAGTATTCTATAGTTTTCTGAGTACAGATTCTTTGCCTCTTTGGTTAGATTTATTCCT
>NW_027836832.1:0-268 GCF_054177405.1 Leptonychotes weddellii
TGGAGGGCTCTGGCGCATGGGAAACCAGTGGATATCTGTGCTACGGACTGAACGCTTGTATCCCCTCCGAAATTCATGTTGAAACCTAATCCCCAATATGATGGTATTTGGAGGTGGGGCTTTTGGGAGGAGGTGATGAGATCACGAGAGCAGAGTCCTCATGAATGGGACTGGTGCCCTTCTAAGGAGAGACCCCCCCCTTCCTCTCTCTCTCTCTGCCCTCCACCAAGTGAGGACACAATGAGAAGACCTATCTACAAACCAGGAA
>NW_027836833.1:0-268 GCF_054177405.1 Leptonychotes weddellii
CCAGGTAAACCAGGATAATCTCCCCATCTCAAGGTCAGCTGGTTGGCAATCTTAACTCCATCTGCATCGTGACTTCCCCCTTGCCATGTACCCTAACACATTCACAGGTCTGACACCTCTCGGGGGTGGGGGTGTTATTCTGCCCACAGATGGTCACAAGCAGGTGCCTGTTCCATGAATTCAACCCTGTCCTCCCTGACTGCTAGGGAAACGCTGGAAAGGAGTGGGATGCTGTGATTCCTGCTTTCTCACATTCCCAACATGGTAG
>NW_027836834.1:0-268 GCF_054177405.1 Leptonychotes weddellii
AGGGAACACAGCAGGGGGAGTGGGAGAGGGAGAAGCAGGCTTCCCGCTGAGCAGGGAGCCCGATGCGGGACTCGATCCCGGGACCCTGAGATCATGACCTGAGCCAAAGGCAGACGCTTAACGACTGAGCCACCCAGGCGCCCCTCTAAATATACTTCTTAAAGAATTTATGAGGGCAACAAAATTTGTTTAGAATGACTTATACTGGTTTATAATCTATACTGGTTTAAAACTCAGTATAGAATGATATCCTTAAGCTCAGACATAA
>NW_027836835.1:0-268 GCF_054177405.1 Leptonychotes weddellii
AGCCTTACAAGAGAGGCAAACCCACGTCCCACCCCCACACCTGCTCTGACTAAAGATCCCCAGACCTCCGGTGAGTCACGGCGCCGGATGTCTTCCCTCCTTTGCCACCTCCTGAAGGGACACCATTCCCGCTGCAGAGACGAGGCAGGGCTCTGGGCACACAGGTGGAGACAGTGTGAGGAGGGGTCTCGGTTAGACCGATGCCCCACAGGCGGAAGGATCTGGAGGGACGACCCCGCTTCTCATCACTAGACCATCAGAGATGGCA
>NW_027836836.1:0-268 GCF_054177405.1 Leptonychotes weddellii
CTCCCACTCCCCGTTTGTGTTCCCTCTCTCGCTGTGTCTTTCTCTGTCAAATAAATAAATAAAATCTTTAAAAAAAAAAAAATACACCCAAACCCAACTTATAAAGAAGTATAATTAATAAATAACAGAGACCTGCCAGGATTGAGAACAGTTAATGTTTAGTCCTATTTGCTTCAGCTTTCCTTCTGGTTTTTTTTTTGGTAATGTCATTTATACAAAAAGGTTGTTTTTTTTTTTTTTAATTTATTTTTTTTATTTTTTTTATTTA
>NW_027836837.1:0-268 GCF_054177405.1 Leptonychotes weddellii
ATCAAAAGTCCTGGTAGCTGGTAGAGATGTCCTAAATGAGCTTTGGGGATGAAGTCAGTACCTCCCACAGCTGCTGACAGGATCTGCATACCAAAAAAAGTAGATGCTCAAGAACTCAGAATACTTGATGAGAAAGAATTCCTCCTTTCCCACAGGCAGTAGATCTCTAAGAGAATGGTGCACAAACCAGGAAAACTCAGGACACTACAGCTCCTTCTGGGGCAAAAATCAGTGACAGTTTCTCACAGGGGCAGGCAACAGTTCACAA
>NW_027836838.1:0-268 GCF_054177405.1 Leptonychotes weddellii
CCCTCTCCTCCCCACTCATGCTCTCTGTCACTATCTCTGACTTTCTCAAATAAATAAATAAAATCTTTAAAAAAAAAAAATAGACTATCTGGAATAAATAGCAAGCAAGAGGAAGTAGAAGAAAGGATCAGCCACCTGGAGGACAGAGTCATGGAAAGCAATCAAGCCAAGCAGATGAGAGGGGGAAAAATACGCAAAATGAAAATAGACCCAGGGAACTCAGCAACACTGTCAGGCATAACAGTTGCATGATAGGGATCCCAGAAGC
>NW_027836839.1:0-268 GCF_054177405.1 Leptonychotes weddellii
ATCTATTAGAAAATGTTCATTCTTTGTCATTGTGCCTGAAGCCAATGTTACAAAGGTAACAATTATTTTAAAATAGAGACATAAATTAAATAATACTAACTTACAAATTTAAAATTGAAACAATCCCCTACATGTTCTTCTTGGGCAGCGCTTCCTCGTCCCAAGAGATCAGTAGGTAAATGACATCCTATTTTCTCTGCACAACATGAATCGTGGGGGTAGGAGGGAATACAATAACATTCTTGCACCAAATAGCTTGGTCTCTCCA
>NW_027836840.1:0-268 GCF_054177405.1 Leptonychotes weddellii
AAAATAAGGGTAACTACTATGAAGGGATAGAATATGACTCTAAATATGAAAAATAAAAAAAGATTTTTAAAAAAAGGGATTGATAAGATGTTGGTTGAAAAAGGGAAAAAGAAAAATTCAAAAAAATAGAAAAAGAAAATTAAAAAAATTAACTTTGAAAGACTAAAGAATAATGGGAAAAAAGCTATAAATTCTATGTGCATCATTCCCCTAGCACTGGAGTTCTGCCATTCTCATTGATCGGTAAACTTTGTCTTGGCTGGCTGTT
>NW_027836841.1:0-268 GCF_054177405.1 Leptonychotes weddellii
CCTTGATATCAACAATAACAGAACACCGACAAGAGGAAACAACATGAAAGAATTCACATAAAGTTAAGTGAAAAGAGCAGAAGACAATGGACACAGGTGTGTAAAGGTGATGGAATTACACGCACTGCTTGCTGTTAATATTCTCTCAGGGCATAATACGTTTAAGTAACCCTACAGTATGTAAATTAATAAGGAAAAAGATTTTCTGGGGAAGACTGGAATAGTGAGTTCCCTGAACAGGACTGGTTTTTCTGGACACTATGGGACG
>NW_027836842.1:0-2281 GCF_054177405.1 Leptonychotes weddellii
TGTCTCTGTTTTCTTTATGACTTGCAATAGCTGCACATGTTCTGTTACAATCTGTCTGAGGTCTGTCATTTTCTGGAGCAGCTTGGCAAAGAGCTGAGAGGACTCGGGGTGGTTCAGCTTGAGCTGGAGCTCCAAGGCTTGAAGCAGGTTGTCCTGGATGTCCTCAATGGGCTTCACATTCAGCAAACCTGGGCGGTCTGGGGGAGGAGGAGAACAGGAGTTCAGTGATAGACACCTCTGGCCCCACATCGGAGGCATTTTCAGCCAAACTAAATTACTCACCCGTCTTTTTGTTGGCTTGTTTTGCTCTGGTTATAAAATAAGGCGGGGAGGGAGGGTAAGTAGACAGTGGGCAAGAAGTGCATATGGGAGGGAGGATGGACTGAAACCAAGACTCTCGGGGAGCTCTTTCCAGGGGCATCGTTTCCTGGCTGGGGCTAAATCTGCCTGATCAGGTGACCTAACACAGTGGCAACACAATCCTCTCCCCAGACTGAGGACTCTTCTGCCAGTATGTTCCTGCTCACCAGAAATCTCATTTTCAACTGCTGCCCCTTCTTCATGAATCTATGTTTTATAACCTTACTACTTACTTTCTCACCACAGCTGTTGATATGCTTTTAAAACCAGCACTGTCTTCTTTTTCCCTTAACATGGCATGTACGTTTTTACTGGTGTACGTTTGGAAGGATAGAGCCCCTAGATTTTAACAGAAGTTTCTTCTGAGTGGTGAGGTAATTTTCACTTTCTTCTTTTTACTCTCCTTATCTGAATTTTTAAATGGAGAACTTAAATTACCTTTAAGCTTTGTTTTTCTTCATGCAGATCTTGTAAGATGCATCCCTAAATACTTTATAGTGTCCTTTACTTCTTTATTTTTTTGCTTTATAGTATTCTATAGTATTCATTATCTTTTCTAATCTATCTCTGCTGTGCTTACAAAAAATTTACTGATTTTAGTATATTGAATATATTCCAATTTCCTAAACTCTTGTCAATTCAAATAGTTTTTATCATGGACTTACTTTCCTATTTTGGATAGACTATCACATCTGCAAATAATGATAGTTTCATTTATTTCTTCTTTTCCAGTGTTTACACTTCTCATTTCTTTTTCTTACCATAGTGTGTTGGCCAGTAACTCGAATATGGTATTAAATAGTAGTAGTGGTAGGAGGTATTCTTGTTTTATTCATAACCACGACAAAATTGCTTCTAATGGCTTACCACAAGAATGATGTTTACTATAGATTATGGTGGATACATTTTACTCCTGGCTTTCCAAGAGTTATAAAGTTTTTAATTTGTTTTAGTCAGGAATGCTGTGACATTTCATCAAATGCTTTAAGCTTTTTCTTTCTAAAGAAATGATCAAATGGTTATCTTAATCTAGTAAATTATATTAATAGATTTCCTTATATCATTGTACTCATTTGCTCCCATTTTATTCAGGGTTTTAAAATTTGTGAGATTTGTCCAGAGTTGTCTTTTTTGTGCCATCCTTTGTCTGTTTTGGTAATAAATGTTAATTAGCCTTCTAGACTGATTTGAGAAATTTTCCTTCTGTTTCTATGTAGTAATGATCTGTTCCTTTACGGAGTCTTGGAATTCATTGGCAGAACCATCTGATCCTGATGGTAAATCTTTGGCTATCTTTAATTTTTCTCCTATAGCTTTTAATCTCTTTAGTAAAGAGCTTAGTCAAGATTTAGTAAAGACTGTTTACTCTTTATAAAAGTAAAATTTTGTAATTCATATTGGAATAATATTGTATATATATATATTTTAATATAAATATTTAAAATATATATAATATATAATTATATATATATTCTCTCAGAATCTGAAATCTCTTATTTTTATTTATAACTGAATGCTTTTTATTTTGTATATTCTCTCATTTAAAAATCTGATTTGCTAAAGGCTTTTTTTTTTTTAGAAATTCTCTCCATTTATTGAGGCAAAATCTGCTTCCCGGTAGCTTCTTCTTTTTTTTTTTTTTATGATGTTATGTTAATCACCATACATTACATCATTAGTTTTTGATGTAGTGTTCCATGATTCATTGTTAGCGTGTAACATCCAGTGCTTCATGCAGAACATGCCCTCTTAGTACCCATCACCAGGCTAACCCATCCTCCCACCCCCCTCCCCTCTAGAACCCTCAGTTTGTTTTTCAGAGTCCATCGTCTCTCATGGTTCGTCTCCCCCTCTGATTTCCCCCCTTCATTCTTCCCCTCCTGCTATCTTTTTCTTTTCTTTTTAACATATATTGTATTAT
>NW_027836843.1:0-268 GCF_054177405.1 Leptonychotes weddellii
ACAAGGAAAAACATAGCTGGGGGCATCAAGATTCTGGATTTCAAGCTACATTACAAAACTGTAGTCATCAAGACAGTATACTACTGGCACAAAAACATATAGATCAATGGAACAGAATAGAAAACCCAGAAGTGGATCCACAACTACACAGTCAACTAATCTTCAATAATACAGGAAAGAATATCCAATGGATATTCAACAAATGGTTTGAGAAAACTGGACAGCAACATGCAGAAGAATGAAAGTGTACCACCTTCTTACACCATAC
>NW_027836844.1:0-268 GCF_054177405.1 Leptonychotes weddellii
GGACTCTGGGTCATGACCTGAGCCGAAGGCAGACGCCTAACAACTAAGCCACCCAGGCGCCCCCAGGTGTATATTTTTAAGTGATAAAACAAGTTGTCCTGAAATACTCTTTCTTCATGTAACAGGTATGAATTTATAAGCACACTCCGTGGTGTGTAAGAAATATTCAACTTCTTCATTTTTACCAAGTGAACATAAATTAAACTTCTGCCACTGGGTAGGAATATCATTCTTAAACATTATTTTTCCGATTAAGCTGTGCCTTAAA
>NW_027836845.1:0-268 GCF_054177405.1 Leptonychotes weddellii
AGGCGCCCCTATATATGCTCTTTTAAATCAATTTAGTTTGATGTCTGTTATTTGTTCATGTAAATGGTTTTCAATGTTAATTATGCAGGAGAATAATCTGTAAATATTTTTAAAAAACAAAGCCCCAATGTCCCACTGAAACCTACTGAATCAGAAATCCTGGGGTGGGACAGAGCAGGTAAGCCTGTTAACAAAAACCTTCACAGGAGACTGTAGTAAGCCACCAGCAAGGAGCTCTTCAAAGATGGAGACCTCTCTGTAATGCCAG
>NW_027836846.1:0-268 GCF_054177405.1 Leptonychotes weddellii
TCCTTCCATCTCTGGCTGTTTCTTAGTTCCCCCATGAGGCCTCCTTTTCTTGGGTCTTCCTGGGAGACTGTGCTGTGCCCCAGGGCTCTTTCCTCCACAAAGCTCTCTGTCACCTTGTCCGTACCCACCACAAGTCTCTGTCATTTCCAGCCCGAGTGTTCCCAGAAACCCCAGCCCAGGTTTCTCGGTGACGCTCTTCGTACCCCCCCCCCCCGCCAGAGCCCCCAGCGACGGTGAAACACTGGAAGCACATACAGCCGCCTCGACA
>NW_027836847.1:0-268 GCF_054177405.1 Leptonychotes weddellii
CAAGTGAGAAGTGGTAGGGGCCTGTGTTAACAAAATTAAATATGTCATTACCTTTGGTCTTACCTCATTAAAAAAAAAAAAAACAAACCTAAATGGAATAATTACATATTTTGATTTTGAACAGCCAAGAACTTCTTAGTTTGAATCTAGTAAGGATAAGCAATATGCACTAGAAATTAGATGTACACACTTGTTAATTTAGTCTCTCTCTAGATCAGTTTCTCATTTGACCTCTGTTACTCACCGTAGGATCTTTGAACATAACACA
>NW_027836848.1:0-268 GCF_054177405.1 Leptonychotes weddellii
CAAATGTGACAGCATATTAACAATTACTGAATCTAGAATGGAGGGCATGTACATATCTATTTCATTTGTCTTTCAATGTTTCTTTATATATAAAGATATTCAAAATAAAATTGAAGAGTAAAGTGAATGAAAAGGATTTCAAAAGAAAGGTTGAGGAAGAAAATTCTAGGCAAATAGCATGAGCTAAACGAAAAATTTCAGAGGGAAATTAGGTTTTGGAGTCAATAAATTGATAGAATCAGTGATATTTTATTAAAATTTTCTGTTG
>NW_027836849.1:0-268 GCF_054177405.1 Leptonychotes weddellii
ATAATGCTGCAGTGAACATAGGGGTGCATTTATCCCTTTGAGTTAATGTATTTTGGGGGTAAATACCCAGTAGTGAGATTATTTGATCCTAGGGCAGTTCTGTTTTTAATTTTGTGAGGAACCTCCACACTGTTTTCCACAGTGGCTGCGCCAATTTGCATTCCCACCAACAGTGCACAAGAGTTCCTTTTCTCGGGGCACCTGGGTGGCTCAGTCGTTAAGCGTCTGCCTTCGGCTCAGGTCATGATCCCAGGGTCCTGGGATCGAG
>NW_027836850.1:0-268 GCF_054177405.1 Leptonychotes weddellii
ACCAGGCACCTCTCTTCAAACTATTCTCAATATTTATTGATGGCACTTGCCTGAATCCATTATGAGTATGACATGTATGAAGGGATTTTTCTAACACCATTATTTTTTTTCCATTCTTTTTTTATTTTATTTTATTTATTTATTTGAGGGAGAAAATGAGATAGGAGAGCATGAGAGGGGGGAGGGTCAGAGGGAGAAGTAGACTCCCTGCTGAGCAGGGAGCCCGATGCGGGACTCAATTCCGGGACTCCAGGATCATGACCTGAGC
>NW_027836851.1:0-268 GCF_054177405.1 Leptonychotes weddellii
CAGAATTGAACTCCATCTCTCCCATGTACCCTGGGCTAGAATGTTCTCTCCCTGCGTGATCAAAACTACTTCACCACATGCCTGGCTGTTTCAGTCGGAAGAGCATGTGACTTTTGATCTCAGGGTTGTGAGTTTGAGCCCCACATTGGGTGTAGAGATTACTTATATATACATATATATGTGTATATATATGATATCACACACACACACACAGACACATCACACTTTTTAAAAAACATGACACACAACTACCTTTTTCTCTCCATAC
>NW_027836852.1:0-268 GCF_054177405.1 Leptonychotes weddellii
CGTGTCTTATGTGTGCACACATGTATCTGTGTGTGTAGCTGTGCACACGTGTATCTCTGTGCATGTGCATACATGTGTGCATGCGAGCATGTGCACACGCGTCCGTGCACACGTGTGTCTTATGTGTACACACGTGTATGTGTGTGCGCAGTGCACGTGCATGTATGTGTGCACGTGTGTGCATGTAGCCGCGTGCATGTGTGTATCTCTGTGTGCGTGCACACCATGTGCACATGCCCGTGTATCTGTGCGTGTATGTGTGTGCGTA
>NW_027836853.1:0-2281 GCF_054177405.1 Leptonychotes weddellii
GGGCGCCTGGGTGGCTCAGTTGGTTAAGCGACTGCCTTCGGCTCAGGTCATGATCCTGGAGTCCCGGGATCGAGTCCCGCATCGGGCTCCCTGCTCGGCAGGGAGTCTGCTTCTCCCTCTGACCCTCCTCCCTCTCATGCTCTCTGTCTCTCATTCTCTCTGTCTCAAATAAATAAATAAAATCTTAAAAAAAAAAAAATCCTTTTTAATTTTCAATCTTTACAGTCATATTCCATCCCTTCATCGTATTTACCCTTATTTTTGTGTATATATATAAGTTTTCCTTTCTTTAAAATTTTGGGAGGCAATTTCTTCTAACAGACCAAAATACACCCAAAATCTGGTGTGTGGCTCTGTTATATTCACCAGCCTGATCATATTCTTTTTTTTTTTTCCCCTTTCTTTCCCCCCCAGTTTCAGGTTTCTTCTGATATGTTTAGTGTATATTTTTCTGGGGTCATTGCTGCCCTTTTAGCATTTTTTTTTAACATTTTGTTCTCTCATTCATCTATTCTCCTCTGGACAAAATGACAAGATGGAAAAACTCACCTCAAAAAAAAGAACAAGAGGCAGTACTGACTGCCAGGGACCTAATCAATACAGACGTTAGTAAGATGTCGGAACTAGAATTCAGAATGAATTACAAAGATAATAGCTGGGCTTGAAAAAAGTATAGAAGATACTAGAGAACCCCTTTCTGGAGAAATAAAAGAACTAAAATCTAACCAAGTCGAAATAAAAAAGGCTATTAATGAGGTACAATCAAAAATGTAGGCTCTAACTGCTAGGATAAATGAGGCAGAAGAGAGAATTAGTGATATAGAAGACCAAATGATGGAGAATAAAGAAGCTGAGAAAAAGAGAGATAAACAACTACTGGATCACAAGGGGAGAATTCGAGAGATAAGTGATACCATAAAGCCAAACAACATTAGAATAATTGGGATCCCAGAAGAAGAAAGAGAGAGAGGGTCAAAAGGTATATTGGAGCAAATTATAGCAGAGAACTTCCCTAATTTGGGGAAGGAAACAGGCATCAAAATCCAGGAGGCACAGGGAATCCCCCCTTAAAAATCAATAAAAATAGGTCAATACCCCAACATCTAATAGTAAAACTTACAAGTCTCAGAGACAAAGAGAAAATCCTGAAAGGAGCTCGGGACAAGAGGTCTGTAACCTACAATGGTAGAAACATTAGATTGGCAGCAGACCTATCCACAGAGACCTGGCAGACCAGAAAGGACTGGCATGATATATTCAGAGCACTAAATGAGAAAAATATGCAGCCAAGAATACTATATCCAGCTAGGCTGTCATTGAAAATAGAAGGAGAGATAAAAAGCTTCCAGGACAAACAAAATTTAAAAGAATTTATGAACACCAAACCAGCCCTACAAGAAATAGTGAAAGCGGTCCTCTAAGCAAAGAAAGAGCCTAAAAGTAACATAGACCAAAAGGAACAGAGACAATATACAGTAACAGTCACCTTACAGGCAATACAATGGCACTAAATTCATATCTTTCAATAGTTACCCTGAATGTAAATGGGCTAAATGCCCCAATCAAAAGACACAGGGTATCAGATTGGATAAAAAAACAAGACCCTTCGATATGCTGTCTGCAAGAAACTCATTTTAGATGCAAAGACACCTCCAAATTTAAAGTGAGGGAGTGGAAAACCATTTACCGTGCTAATGGACATCAAAAGAAAGCTGGGGTGGCAATCCTTATATCAGACAAATTAAGATTTTAAACCAAAGACTATAATAAGATGAGGAAGGACACTACATCATACTTAAAGGGTCTATCCAACAAGAAGATCTAACAATTTTAAATATCTATGCCCCTAACATGGGAACAGCCAATTATATAAGCCAATTAATAACAAAATCAAAGAAATCACATCGACAACAATACAATAACAGTAGGGGACTTTAACACCCTCCTCACTCAAATGGACAGATCATCTAAGCAAAAGATCAACAAGGAAATAAAGGCTTTAAATGACACACTGGACCAGATGGACTTCACAGATATACTTAGAACATTCCATCCCAAAGAAACAGAATACACATTCTTCTCTAGTGCACATGGAACATTCTCCAGAATAGATCACATCCTGGGTCACAAATTGGGTCTCAGCCGGTACCAAAAGATTGGGATCATTCCCTGCATATTTTCGGACCACAATGCTTTGAAACTAGAACTCAATCACAAGAGGAAAGTCGGAAAGGACTCAAATACATGGAGGCTAAAAAGCATCCTACTAAAGAATGAATGG
>NW_027836854.1:0-268 GCF_054177405.1 Leptonychotes weddellii
ATATAGAATACAAGACATCAAAAGGTTATTTTCAGAAGTTTTGCCAGCAACTGGAGACAGGATTCTCTCTGCAAGTATCAAAGGACTTTCTATAGGTACAGAGCCAGAGATGACAACTACTGAGAGAGCAGCCCCAAGTTATTCCAGTCTTATCATTGTACACAGCCTTCTGTGAAGTGTGGTCTGAAAGATTTTGGAATTAATCTATCACTACAATCCTCACCTCCAATTAAAAGCAAGTAAGCATGATCAAGAAGAGTTGATAAGG
>NW_027836855.1:0-268 GCF_054177405.1 Leptonychotes weddellii
ACCAGCTTGCATTCCCACCAACAGTGTAGGAGGGTTCCCCTTTCTCTGCATCCCCGCCAACATCTATCGTTTGCAGGAAAGCAGTTTAATGCCTATGGGAGTATGCAAATAATAGTGACTGTACCTCTCCCCCATGCCAGGGTTTGAAAAAGTTATTATTCAACATATATTGTCCAGGTGAACAGAATTTACACGTTTGTGGAGAGGTGTCATCATTTTCCACCGTCAGAGAAAACTAGACTTGGCGAGGTTGTGCAGTGTCCCCTGA
>NW_027836856.1:0-268 GCF_054177405.1 Leptonychotes weddellii
ATGGGATGTGGATCAAAGGATTTATGGACATGTTTTAAAGCTTTCATAAAGTGTGGAAAAGCTGTGAGGCTCCGTATTCAGAGCAAAAGTAGATGGCTTTTGCTGGTAGTGATGGCTCAGTACATTCCGAGTGAAGTAAGAGAAGATGGGACCTGCATCGGAGAAGCCCGGTGAGAAAAACCTTTGGTAATGGTCAGTGTTGTGCTGGGGCCCGCCCACAATGGCTATTGATAGCTTGAAAATGACCACAATGGGGTATTTACACAAC
>NW_027836857.1:0-268 GCF_054177405.1 Leptonychotes weddellii
ACAAACCAGTTCACCTTTATTAATATCATAAATTCAAATTCATTAACCACCTGTTTTATTCCAATTACGTGCTCAGTGATGGGTAAACAATGAAAAGCAAAAATAAATAAGAGTAGCTGACATTTGTATGGTACTTAACTCTGTGCAAGTGCTATTCTACTCATTTAACATAAACTCACTTGTATTTCACATAAATTCTGAGAAGATATTTCAGATGAAAATACAATGTTTATAAGCATTAACTCACTTGTCATAGTTGTATACTAGA
>NW_027836858.1:0-268 GCF_054177405.1 Leptonychotes weddellii
ATTTATTTGACAGAAAGAGCAAGCATGTCGGGGGAGGGACAGAGGGAGAGTGAGAAGCAGACTCCCCACCGAGCAGGGAGACTGATGTGGGACTCAATCCCAGGACCCTGGGATCATGACCTGAGCCGAAGGCAGACGCTTAAGCAATTGAGCCACCCAGGTGCCCCATTTATTAGCTCTATTTATATGAAAGCTACAGTTGTCACACATCATCCTAGTTTTAGTAAAATAGATATTTAATTTGTGTTAAGTAGTTACATTGAGCTTA
>NW_027836859.1:0-268 GCF_054177405.1 Leptonychotes weddellii
AGCTTCCTCAAGTGTAAATGTATATTTTTAAGGCGACTTCTTGAAATATGGAAACAGAGCCCATCTCTATCTTTGCCCATCATTATCCAGGCAGGGAGTCTCTGCTTAAGGTTGAGGGGCTATGCTGGCTGTAAGTGGTCATTTACTCTTCGGTGTCTGTGAAGGCTTTGAGGGCGGGTCCCGCTGCAATGAGGTGCCCCGAGATTTCTAGGCCTAGGACAGAGCAAAAGAAGAAGACTGAGAAGGAAAACGGCTGGGAACAGGGCAG
>NW_027836860.1:0-268 GCF_054177405.1 Leptonychotes weddellii
CCTAACTCCTGTCCTGCTAATCCACTGACATAATCACTAATACTAAATTTTTTTTTTTTCTTTTTTTTTCCAAACTGAGCTAGCAGCATGGATTTTAAGGGACAACAGTATGCACAGTTACATATTTTTTTCTAGCCGTGTTGAACTGAAGAGGTACAGACTGGGATTAGTCAGAGTGAGATTTAACCAGGGAAGGTTTGCTGGGTGATTATGCACCAAGATAAGGAGGGAGGGGAGCAGGGGGTGTTGATGCAAAGGAGCACTGCAG
>NW_027836861.1:0-268 GCF_054177405.1 Leptonychotes weddellii
AGGAGCAGGAGGAGGAGAAGGAGCAAGAGGAGGAGGAGGATCAGGAGGAGGAGCAGCAGGAGGAGCAGGAGGAGGAGGAGCAGGAGGAGCAGGAGGAGGAGGAGCAGGAGTTAGCAAGGATGTGGAGAAATTAGAACATTTGTGCACCGCTCATGGGAATATAAAATTGTGCCGCCACTGTGGAAAATGGTAGCTCCTGAAAAAATTAAACGTAGAACTACCACATGATTCATCAGTTCCTCTTCTGGGTATATGCCCAAGAGAATGG
>NW_027836862.1:0-268 GCF_054177405.1 Leptonychotes weddellii
CCTGCTCTCACCAGACTCTCTACTGTATCTTCTCAGCTTAGGAAATACACTGGGATTCACCTGGGTACCCCCTCCCTGTGCCGTGGGCCTGGAAATTTTCTCAAAGTAGTAAACTAGTGCAATCATACAGCTGACCTTGTCTATTTCTCTCAGGGAATCAATATTTTTCATTGTCTGATGTCTATTGTCTTGAAAACCACTGCTTCACATATTTTGTTTTTTGCTTGTTCTTTTGGTTTGGCTAGGTTGAGTTGTTTTGGGAAGGAGA
>NW_027836863.1:0-268 GCF_054177405.1 Leptonychotes weddellii
ACCTACCCGAGGCTGGCTGGGGGGGCCCCACCTGGTGTCCACTTAGAAGCCTCTAGAAGGCCTGCTTACGAATGCAGATCCCGGGCTCCAGCCCACACTCCTGGGGAGACCCAGGCACTTGCACCTAACCAGCTCCCAGGGGAGCCGAGTGGTCCCCGCAGTGCAGAACCAGCGGACTGGCGCGAGCTGACGCTGTCTGTGCGGTTGGAGCGCCCACCCGCCCGCTCGCTCATCAGACCCTTCGTTCCGGACTCGCTGGTGCTGGGGA
>NW_027836864.1:0-2280 GCF_054177405.1 Leptonychotes weddellii
ATCAGCAAACTTGGTTTTAAATATCTGCTCTGAGAAAGTTTGCTCATCTCCCCAATTTCAGTTTCTTCAAATTAATCTGTTGTAGAAGATTTGAAATGAGTAAGTGAGGGCTTGGCATGGAGCCTGCCACACTGCGAATACTCTGATTCCAGTGACCCCCAATCGACTTTCAAAACAGGGAAGAACCTTCTGTTATGTTGAGGGTAACATTTTAGCATCCTTGAAATAGCAAAGACTCAATGTCCTTATTCCCTACCATGTTTTTGAGAACCCAGGTAAAGAGGCTGACCCATCGTACTGGAAAAGTTGTTCTCTACCCCCACACATTTGGAAGCTGTGGGAAATTTTCATTCAGATAACATCTGTGGAGACCTACCCCATGCAAAGTCTTGGTGCTAGGTGTTGCAAGAGTTACCAGGGTGCATCCCGTTGCATACGGGGTCTGAGGCGAGGCATAAATGACTATCTAACAGTCCCCTCAGAAGGCTCTGAGAGGCTGAGGGGAGTACGAAACGGGGGGAAATGTTTCATGGTGTAGATCTGTGTTTGCCAGTTTGCCAGTCTAGACGCAGCACATTCTCAAGAGTCAGAGAGCCTCACCCCATCAAAAAATGTCTTGCTCGTACTTGAAAGTCACAGTATACCATCTCATCTGAGATAGACACAACACTTGTCTTTTAAATGATAACTTAGTGTTGAAATACCATCATAAGACTTGTTCCTTACGATATTGATTCCAGAACTGGCAATCTCAATTTTGTTTTCCCTTATAAGGTTTTTGTATATTACACAGGAATAAGAAACCGTTGTTGGGCTGCCTGGGTGGCTCAGTCAGTTGAGCGTCTGACTCTTGGTTTGGGCTCAGGTCATGATCTCAGGGTCTTGAGATCGAGCCCCTCATCTGGCTCCATGCTTAGCAGGGAATTTGCTTGAGATTCTCTCTCTGTCTCCCCTGTCTCTCCCGTGCTCTCTTTCTCAAAATAAATAAATAAATCTTTTTTTTTTTTTAAGATTTTATTTATTTTTTTGACAGAGACAGCGAGAGCAGGAACACAAGCAGGGGGAGAGGGAGAGGGAGAAGCAGGCTTCCCACTGAGCAGGGAGCCTGATGTGGGACTCAATCCCAGGACCCTGAGATCATGACCTGAGCTGAAGGCAGCCACTTAACGACTGAGCCACCCAGGCGCCCCTAAATAAATGAATCTTAAAAAAGAAAAGAAAAGAAAAGAAACCATTGTTTCAGATGAGAGTGGATGGTTGGATAGAATTTTGACCCCCAACTTTTCTGGCTTTCCGATTGAGAGATGGACCCCTACGTGTGCTCCAGCCTCCTCTGCTGTCCCATCACAACTGTGGCTTCCTTCCCTGTCTCATTCATCAGTAGACTTTCTATTTCTTGTCTTCCAAAATTTGTTAAAACCTTTGGTTGCCCGATGACTTCCCCCTCCCACTACCTCCACGGTTATGGAACTATTTGTTTTTGTATTTTCACGATGAAATTAATGGAGTTTTGCGAGGAGGGAAAGTGAATTCATGTTATTAGTTCACTTTGCATGAGAAGCCCGTATTGGTTGTGCTCTCTTTCCATCCATCCCTCTGTCCACCCACCCACCCATCCAACCTTTTGGTCAAGACTGGCTTAGGGTACAATAGATATGAATAATTCAGTAATTCCAAATGGAATAGAAGCACAGCTATATACAGAAGAAAAATTTCTTCACCTTGCAGTCTAGGCAGGCCATCAAACCTTTCCTGGCACTTCTGGATGAAGATTGATGGCTGAGGCTTATAGTGGGTGAGGGGTCTGGGAAGATAACCGAGCTCTCTTGGGGGGGTCAGACAAAGCAGGTGGGCTTCACTGGTCGCTCTTGCAGCTTTGCTGTAGGCTCTACTACAAGCTTGTTGACTTCCGTGGAGGAATCCTTAGGCCGTGTCCCCGTTCTCAGCAGAGCTGAGCAACCTGCCCAGCACCACCGCCCCCTGTGCACTCAGTAACTTCCTTGCCCCTTTGCCCCCCTCCCATCACTCCAACTCACTCCTGGTATTCTTTAAAAAAAAAAAAAGTTTTCTTTGTGACACTTACTATATGTGGTTTCTAGAGGTAATATGGGGTTACAATTAAAGTACATTTAAGTTTAGCAGAAGACTTTTGCAACCTATTCACTAATTACTTTATTTGCACACCAAATCTGTATTTAAAAATGACCATGGAGCAGGCCCTATGATAAGTGTTCAAACTTCAAAGATCATAATATAGTTTGTGTCCTACAAGGGCTTCGG
>NW_027836865.1:0-268 GCF_054177405.1 Leptonychotes weddellii
ATGGCCTCCGGCCCTCAGATGCTCCTTGGCCCCTAGGAAGCCCCCTTTCCAGAACGAGACTCCTGGTGTCAGGATGACGCCTGGTCTCCTGGCCTCGAGACCCTTGGTCGTCAATGCTCTAGAGATCGGCCCGGGGCTTCTGGCAGTGTGAGGGGGGCAGGCGCCCAGCCGCACAGGAAGGGGCGGCCGAGGACCCAGCGCTGCTTTGTCGTCGTCCTGTGCGTCTCGTGCTGACGAGGGCCCGTGACCTCGGCGCGCGTGTCCGTGG
>NW_027836866.1:0-268 GCF_054177405.1 Leptonychotes weddellii
CGCCTGGGTGGCTCAGTTGGTTAAGCGACTGCCTTCGGCTCAGGTCATGATCCTGGAGTCCCGGGATCGAGTCCCACATCGGGCTCCCTGCTCAGCAGGGGGTCTGCTTCTCCCTCTGCCCTCTTCCCTCTCGTGCTCTCTGTCTCTCATTCTCTCTCTCTCAAATAAATAAATAAAATCTTTAAAAAAAAAAAAAAAGCACTTATGGTAGTGCTCATTCTATCCACTCAGTAGGAGTTACCATTACTATTAACAAGCTACAATAATA
>NW_027836867.1:0-268 GCF_054177405.1 Leptonychotes weddellii
GAAAAAAATATGTCAAAGTTGCTTTTTACTTTAAGAGCTATTTTTAAAAGTTGACAAGAAACATTGTATCAAGTAGTGAGTTTCAATTCTGAATTGGAGAAGGTTGTTAATCAAAAAAAAAAAAAAGAGGGGCGGAGCAAGATGGTGGAGGAGTAGGAGACCTGGATTTCGTCTCCTCTCAGGAATTCAGCTGGATAGGAATCAAACCATTCTGAACACCTACAAACTCAACAGGAGATCGAAGAAAAGAAGAGCAACAACTCTCTCA
>NW_027836868.1:0-268 GCF_054177405.1 Leptonychotes weddellii
AGCTATGACATTTTCATGATACGGTTCTTCTGGTACATTTATTTCTGGTTTTTCTGTCAGGTATAATTTGTCTTTCTTTCTAGTACTTGAGAGGGTAACTTAGGAGGACATGGCGTGTCCAGCCCATGAGAAGGGCAGGCAGGGCTGTGTCCTGAAGCAGGTGGGAGAGAATGCCCCTGCTTTTTTTTGCCATGTTGTGAACACGTTGTTTCCTTTTTTAGGAAGATGAGACTAAGCCAGAAGACTGTATACCAGATGTACCAGGCAA
>NW_027836869.1:0-268 GCF_054177405.1 Leptonychotes weddellii
AAAAAAATATTAACTTTGAAAGACTAAAGAAACATGGTAAAAAAGCCATGAATTCTATGTGCATTATTCCCCTAGCGCCGGAATTCTGCCTTTCTCGTTGATCGGTAAACTTGGTCTTGGCTGGCTGTTCTCGCTGATCTTCTGCGGGAGGGACCTGTTGCCATGGTTCCCAAATGTCTTTGCTGGAGGCAGAATTGCCCCGCCCTTGCCCTGTTCGGACTAAGTAATCTGCTCGGGTTTGCTCTCAGGAGCTTTTGTTTCCTGCAAG
>NW_027836870.1:0-268 GCF_054177405.1 Leptonychotes weddellii
AAGCATATATCTAAGCAATTTTCCAGGTCAGTCCTAATTTCAAATATGTGCTATTTTTGCCAATCTAAATTGTCATGAATTGTCTTTTCATTTCTTTTTTTTAACTTAAAAGGCATTTTTTATTATGTTATTTTAATCACCATACATTACATCATTAGTTTTGATGTAGTGTTCCATGATTCATTGCTTGCATATAATATTTCACAGCTTTATTGAGGTATGACTGACATACAATCAATTGCACATATTTAAAGTGTACAATTAGGTA
>NW_027836871.1:0-268 GCF_054177405.1 Leptonychotes weddellii
AGCCGGAAGTTGAAATCGCCAAACACAAAGTAGGACACGTTCTCGAATCGCTGGTCGATGATTCTGGGAGGAGAGAAGGGGACAACGTTACTAGCATGCCACTCAGCCCCCCTTGCACCTTGCGCCCCCCGCACGTGCCTTCCACGCACTCCTGGGCAGCACAGTGACCACGCCGCACACCCACCACCTCCCTTCCACCCTGCGCCCCTCGCACGTGCCTTCCACGCACTCCTGGGCAGCACAGTGACCACGCCGCACACCCACCACC
>NW_027836872.1:0-268 GCF_054177405.1 Leptonychotes weddellii
CAGTCGCTTAACCAACTGAGCCACCCAGGCGCCCCTCAAATAAATAAAATCTTAAAAAAAAAAAAAAAAATAGAACTAAGACTGAGAATTTTACATCTTTGAATCAAAATAACACCGGTTGTTTTCTAATGTTTTCAACTATTCTACCAAATTCTAAACTATGTTAACTAAGCAAACTTTTACTGAGTAGTTAATATATGGAAGGAACACTATTGGGTCTTGTATGTAGTTACAAAGTTGCATCAAACACAGATCCTGTCTCCAGGGC
>NW_027836873.1:0-268 GCF_054177405.1 Leptonychotes weddellii
CAGAATTGAACTCCATCTCTCCCATGTACCCTGGGCTAGAATGTTCTCTCCCTGCGTGATCAAAACTACTTCACCACATGCCTGGCTGTTTCAGTCGGAAGAGCATGTGACTTTTGATCTCAGGGTTGTGAGTTTGAGCCCCACATTGGGTGTAGAGATTACTTAAATATACATATATATGTGTATATATATGATATCACACACACACACACAGACACATCACACTTTTTAAAAAACATGACACACAACTACCTTTTTCTCTCCATAC
>NW_027836874.1:0-268 GCF_054177405.1 Leptonychotes weddellii
CATACGCCTCCATGTCTCCAAGAGTCACTATAGAGTAAAGCTTTAGAATTCTAATAACTTCTAAGCTTCCATGCAGTTCTAAAATCATGTTTATTTGTCACTGCACAAAGTTATTAAGATCTCTCAACAAAAGGGTTAACCCTTCCTAACAGGATTCTGGATTTTAAGGATTCTTTTCTTTAATTTTAGAAAAGGCTCAGGCACTATCCCTTTGAAAATCACCTCCTAACCATGTTACTTTCTTTCTTCTAAAACTGTAATTACTGTA
>NW_027836875.1:0-2280 GCF_054177405.1 Leptonychotes weddellii
GGGGGGGGCGGGTCTCAGGGTTACCCAAACTACTCATTGGCTCCTAAGGATGGGGGCAGGGGAACGGAAGGTGGGGGGAGAAGCCACCTGGCTTAGACAGCCCGGACTCATGTTTTCCTTGGCTGGAGCTGGGATTCCTCTTAAGGTTCCTGCCCCCAGAGAGCAGCGTGGCTGGACTGGGTAGTGGCCGGATGCCCTGTTTCATTCTGTTTGTCCAGGCTGAGAGAGGGACCAAAGATCATCCATGGAATGTGTGAGGGATGAAGAGCTAGCGGGGGCTGTGGGATTGTCTTTAGAGGCGGGAGTTCAAGGGGCTGGGATTCAAAGAGGGTCTGACCCAGAACCCTGAAACAGCCCACACTTTTGGGGGGCTTCTTGAGTCGCAGGGAAGCAGGCTGGACTGTTCTGGTTATTCCTAAGGTTTCCAAGGGATCCCAGAGGTGACCTTGAAACCACTGTCTGGAGCCTCTGTTAGAAGAGACTCCCTCCTCTGCACACTGTAATACCTAGTATTATTAGTATTATTTATGTTATTGTTGAATGACTTTCCTAGAAACACTCAGACCAGTCAAGAGCTCAGGTCATCCGATTTTTACCATGCAGGCCACCTGCACCTAACCAAACCCCTCCGTGTATTTTTTTTTTTTAAAGATTTTATTTATTTGACAGAGAGAGACTCAGTGAGAGAAGGAACACAAGCAGGGGGAGTGGGAGAGGGAGAAGCAGGCTTCCCGCTGAGCAGGGATCCCGATGCGGGGCTCGATCCCAGGACCCTGGGACCATGACCTGAGCCGAAGGCAGACGCTTAACGACTGAGCCACCCAGGCGCCCAAGCCCCTCCAAGCGCAACGCCTGGTTGTCCTTTCTGCCTCTGAGATGCCATCCCTGGGGCATTGGTCACAGCTCAAATAGGAGCAGTAATACAGCACATCATTCTTTCTACAGATATTTCCCGAGTGCCCTCAGGCCACATGTCCGACTGCTTGCAAGCACTGGGTGATTGGGCCAATCTCTGGGCCACTCTGCAGGAGTTCGCTGGGTGTGCAGGCAATGCCTAAGCTCAGGCTGCTCAGGGGAGCATGGATTCTGACCAGTGAATCACTGGCCAGGCCAAGGACCCTGACTCGGCACAGTATCAAAGTGAGCGTGAGCTCCGGCGGGGGTCTGGGTGCCTCTGGCTCTCTCGACAGGGAGCCTGCTTCCCCTCCCTGGGCCTGACTCCAGCTCTCAGGCCTCTCCCGCCGCCTGCTTCTTATCTCTATTGCCAGTGTTTCAAAAACGTCCTCCTGAGTAGCCAGGGCTGTGAGCTGCTGAGAGCAGGGAGAGATTTGCTGCAGGGTGACGGGGGTCCCCCGGGGCCTGGTTTCAGCGCTCAGAGCTTGTCAGAGCTGGTCGGGGGGCGGGGGGTGCCCGCCAGAGGCCGGCCACTCCTGCCAGACACCCGCTCCCTGGCCCCACCAGCCCACCCCTCCCTCACCTTGGGAAGGTTGAGATTTGTGGTTTTGATAGATGGGGGAGGGAATGAGATGGTTTCTCTAGACCCCAACTTCCCCCACCCCACCAGCAGCACTTTTTAAGCAGGAAATCCAGGGACACCCACTCTGTTTTTCTTGGTCTGCACAAGACCAGAAGACCGAGCCCGTGTGCTTAGGAAGAAGCCCTTCCAGCAACCATGTGCAGATGGCAGGCCTGCTGGGACAGGGGGACAGCAAGGCCGGTGGCGCAGCCCACCTCTGGGCCTTGCCCTTTCATGCTGGTGGTGCAGGCTTCCAGGACTCAGTATCCTGGGGTGACAGAGCCCCCCAATCTGCCTTCCTTCGGATTATAAGGACTCCAATCACTAGTGCTTCTAGTCTCTTGACCATTTTCCAGTTCCCATGAGGACCGAAAAGAAGAAATGGACATTAGTTGCAGCGATGGGGATGTGGATAAACTGAGGGAGGGGGGCGTCTTGAGATTGGGGGCCCCCGGACTGCTGATAGAGCTGCCCCTGGCAGGTTATTCACAGACCTACCCCTGCCCATGGGCTTTGGTGTACACCTAGTGGATGTACAACCAGGAGACAGATGTTTTCTCCAGATCTTTCCAGCCTTACGGCTTTTATAATTAGACCTGGAAAAACATCTTTTCCTTTCTTCGTTTCTTTGAAAAAGCAAGATTGGCTTAAACACAAAGTGATCATCGGGGTCTTTTGAAAGTAGAAAAACTAAAGAGATGACCTTTTGAGAATAATGCTTCATTTCCTCGTTCTGCCTCCCCATCTCTCCCCCATGGCTCCTA
>NW_027836876.1:0-268 GCF_054177405.1 Leptonychotes weddellii
CCATTTCTATGTCAATCTCTTATTTTCATCTGGAGAGTCAACATAAATTGCCTATTCCATCTAATGCAATTTTTTTTTTTTTAAAGATTTTATTTATTTATTTGACAGAGAGAGACACAGCGAGAGAGGGAACACAAGCAGGGGGAGTGGGAGAGGGAGAAGCAGGCTCCCCGCAGAGCAGGGAGCCCGATGCGGGACTCGATCCCAGGACCCTGGGATCATGACCTGAGCCGAAGGCAGTCGCTTAACCAACTGAGCCACCCAGGCA
>NW_027836877.1:0-268 GCF_054177405.1 Leptonychotes weddellii
AGGCTCCAGTTCTTTATTATTGAACTAAAACCCATGAACATCTTGGTTAATCTCATTGTATATGTGTAGATGTGGTTACTTTCATGCAACAAGTCCCTAGCTTTAATACCTGTTTAATATAAAAAGATCCCTTGTGAGCTTTCAAAAATTTTTTTAATCTTCTGTGGTGCAGCTGGGTTTTAGTTATGTATTTCTCCGTCCTCAACTTCTTGAGTTATTGCTGGAAAGCAAAGTAGGTAATAGTTTTTAATTATAGTTGACCCTTGGG
>NW_027836878.1:0-268 GCF_054177405.1 Leptonychotes weddellii
GGAGTCCCGGGATCGAGTCCCGCATCGGGCTCCCTGCTCAGCAGGGAGTCTGCTTCTCCCTCTGACCCTCCTCCCTCTCATGCTCTCTGTCTCTCATTCTCTCTGTCTCAAATAAATAAATAAAATCTTAAAAAAAAAAAAAAAAAATGGAATTGGTAGAATGGAAAATCTCTCAAAACTGAGAATGCAGTACTGCATTATCTGAAATAACAAAGTCTCAAAGAAATAAAAGTGTGGAATTGACCTATAAAATGTATTTGGTTATACA
>NW_027836879.1:0-268 GCF_054177405.1 Leptonychotes weddellii
TCAGGGGAGTACGAGACTCTTGATCTGATCCTGGGTTTGTGAGTTCAAGCCGTATGTTGGGTGTAGAGATTACTTAAAAATAAAATGAGGAAAGAAGAAAGAAAGAAAGAAAGAAAGAAAGAAAGAAAGAAAGAAAGAAAGAAAGAAAGAAAGAAAGAAAGAAAGAAAATAAAAAGAAAGAAAAAGAGAAAAAGAAAGAGAGAGAGAAAGAGAGAGAGAAAGAAAGAAAGAAAGAAAGAAAGAAAGGAAGGAAGAAAGAAAAAAGAGA
>NW_027836880.1:0-268 GCF_054177405.1 Leptonychotes weddellii
GGAAAAACCAACCTTTTAAATACAGGTGACTAATTCAAGTACGTTCTTGTGAACTTGGGATTCCTTTCATGTGACGCTAAGAATACTGAGCCAGGGTCTCGCCACAGTCGGTGTGTAGTGGCAGCCCATCCAACTCTCGCATACCTGAGATCCCGTGATTGGACTGACCGAAAACATTCACACCAGCTGACGGTCACTTATTTTTTTTTTTTTTTAAAGATTTTATTTATTTATTTGAGACAGAGAGAATGAGAGACAGAGAGCATGA
>NW_027836881.1:0-268 GCF_054177405.1 Leptonychotes weddellii
ACATCTTCCTTATGAATAAGTCTTTTGCTTTCTACTCTCAACTTTGTCATTAACACCACATTCCCCCGAAAAACATTTTTTTTTTAAAGATTTTATTTATTTATTTGAGAGAGAGAGAATGAGAGACAGAGCGCATGAGAGGGAGGAGGGTCAGAGGGAGAAGCAGACTCCCTGCCGAGCAGGGAGCCCGATGCGGGACTCGATCCTGTGACTCCAGGATCATGACCTGAGCCAAGGGCAGTCGCTTAACCAACTGAGCCACCCAGGC
>NW_027836882.1:0-268 GCF_054177405.1 Leptonychotes weddellii
ATTGTTTCTATTTCCTTGGTGTTAGTTGTGATCGCTCCCCTTTCAGTCATAATTTTATTAATTTAGGTCCTTTATCTTTTCTTTTGGATAAGTCTGGCCAGTGGTTTATCAATCTTATTAATTCTTTCAAAGAACCAGCTTCTAGTTTCGTTGATCTGATCTACTGTGTTTCTAATTCATTGATCTCTGCTCTAATCTTAGTTATTTCTCTCCTAATGCATGGCTTAGGCATCGTTTGTTGCTTTTTCTCTAGTTCTTTAAGGTGTAG
>NW_027836883.1:0-268 GCF_054177405.1 Leptonychotes weddellii
GATCACGGTTTATGGCAACCCCAAGCTGAGAGCCCGCGCCTCGGCTCTATCTCTGCAGCCGGCTTCTCCACTCCTGGGATACCTGGGAGCTCTGCTGCACTCAGGCACCCCTGGTCTTTCTGTGACCCCGAGGGTCCTGAGACCACACTGTCCCACCCAGGGTTCCACCCCCCGCTTCGCCACTGGAGCGACGTCCCTCAGTGGAGCTGACTTCTACAAGTCCCAATTTTGGGCTCTGCTGCTCTATCACTTGCCAGAAGCGGCTGAC
>NW_027836884.1:0-268 GCF_054177405.1 Leptonychotes weddellii
AATTTTCTAAAAATTACTATGCGTGGTTTTTTAAAAAGTAATTCAAAATTATAATGAAAAAGGCAGCCGCCTGTACCCTTTCACCTTGTTCCCTAAAGACCACTTTGTTGAACTCTTTTTATGAATCTGAATTATATCATACATACAGTAAAATGCACAGTTCTTCAGTGTAAAATTCGCTGAGTTTTGACAAATGCATGCAACCATGTTAACCGTCACCCAAAACAAAATATAGAGCATTGATGACCCCTGCATGTTTCGTTGTGCA
>NW_027836885.1:0-268 GCF_054177405.1 Leptonychotes weddellii
AGGATTCCAGGCAACCCTAATCCTATTACAGATACACTATGAACCTTAGGGGATCGCACGAAGCACCACCCTCCCCACAGAGCTTTTCCAACCCCGTTGCTGGTCCATCCCCAGCTTCCCAGAAGTCTGGTGAGCAACTCGACATCAGCGAGCAGAAACAGGGCACAGGAGCTGCTCACAGCCGGGCCGACGCCCCGCCAGGCTGCCACGGCACAGCCTTCGACGTGCAAAGAGAAGCCCTCTGAAGTCAGACAAAGGTGGCTTCCAC
>NW_027836886.1:0-2280 GCF_054177405.1 Leptonychotes weddellii
CCGATAGTCAAAAGTCTTAAGGAGAAGGTTGATGAGAAGCTTCTCTCCCTCCCAGTCCCCGGGCCTCAAACGTCACCAGCTTCTCTTTCCTTCCAGAACTGCTTGCCCCATCGAAGGCCAAAATGAGCGTTAGCTGGAACCCTGCCTTTTCTTATTTAAATCGTAAGATGTTAAGCCCCTGGTCTGCACCTGGCTTTTCTATTGAACAAATTGATCGTATCTACATATAAATAGTTTCCTCCTGGTTCTTTCCCTTTCATTTCTCTGGTCGTTTCCCAGCAGTCTGTTGAAAAAGAATGTCTTTCCATAGGAACAGGAGTACCCAGACATAGCCAGAAATTTCAGGGTAGTTCTAGAATTCATTTACCCACCTACAAAAGTCCAAGGATCCTGGGTTAAATAGTTCTGTATTCCTCTTTAGGTGGATTTGCAATTCAAAAGGGGCCTTGCGGGACCATCGTACCTTAACTCCAAAAATGACTACATGGTAAATTTGGGGCAGGGGGGTCAGAGGTGGGTTGTTCTTTGGGTAGAAGACTCTTTGTGGTGTCCCCAAATCTGGGTGTTAGGGTGCCAAGATCTCTGTCTATCCAGAGGTTAGCCTTGTCTTCCCAAGCCGAGCTCGGAGCTCTTTATAATAAATGTCACTCTCCTAATATGGAAATCTCCAGCAACAAGCAGCTCTGCCCTCCAGCATCTCTTACCAGATATGTCAGGCAGGCCAGCAGCCACTGGCTGGGGACACCTCAGAAAGATGCTCAGAGGCCTGGGGGTGGGCTGGGCAGATGGCCTGTCCTATCCCCACACTGAGAGCACTTCCAAGTTTATAGGTGTTCACATGTCATTCTCTGAAATCAGCTTTGAGGTGAGGAACAAGTGCTTTCTCCTAACAAACCACATATCGGGCAGGGGGCTTCTCACGGACATCTGACACTTTCATCGCTCTGGGCCACTGAGATACACCAGTAGATCCCAGCCTCAACCAGAAATCGCAGCATAGTATGGTTTCCTGCCAGACTCACAACAGCGGGAGAGAGACTGTCCAGACCTGCCAGTGGAAGCATCTTGTGGGCCAGACAGGCTTCTCCGCAAAATAGGAAGATAGCACTCTGGTTTTTATATCAGTGCTTGGTGAGTTTGATTACTGTGAGTCAGTCTTGCCAAATGGGATCCTCTCTGGCCCCCAGAACTAAGGGTTGTCCTTCAGACCACGGTGAATTCCCCTGAGTAAGCGCCCACTCTGTCCCCTAAGACCAGCCGACCCACAGTTTGGAGGCAGTGGATTGTCCCAGCAGGCCTTTCAGCGGGAAGCATGTTGAGGAGACTGAGGGAGTAGGTTCCAGTATCTGTTAGCTTTGTGTGAAAGAAACTCACTTGCAGAGATTATAGAGTCCTCAGATGTACAGTGACCAGGTGGAAGAAAAATTAGCATAAATCCATCCTGACTGCCAACAAATGGTCAGGGTGAGCTAATCCCCTTCTATCTGAAAAATGGCACCATCAGTGTATCTCCTTCCAGATCAAACTCGGCACTGTCTGGAAGAAAACCAGTTCTTGGGAACATGCAAATTAAACTGGCAAAACAAGGATTTGCAAAAGAAAAGACAGATTTTTTAATTCACATACATGCATGTGCGTTCACAGAAAAATGTGATTCAAGGAGGTAGTTAGAATTTGGGGCTTTTATACCATCCTAATAGGGGAAGGGGAGGGGGAAAGGGGATTTACAGGAAAACAAGTAGATTTTAGGGAAGATAAATGGACCCTTAGGAAAATAGGAAGTATGGTAATCTTGTGACAGTATCTGTTTATGTGATTTCTTTTTTGGTTTGTTTTTGTTTGTTTGTTTGCTTTATGCAATTTCTTATCCCAATGCAGACTTCTCTCCAGTGAAGAGTCCATCTTCCTTGGTTGCACAACTCCTGGGGAGGGGATTTTTGACAGCTGACTTCTTTTGGGAGGCTCTGCTTTTAGATCCGGGGAGTTCAGGAAAAACAACTCCTCACGGTGAGAGATTCTGGATCCCCTCAGTATGAATGCCCTTCTTCTCCCTGTCCAAAGACCAGGCTGGTCGGCTGGCTGCAGGGGCTAGGGGTTTGGTTCAGCATTCCTGAGCCTGGCAAGAGCAGTAAGAGAGGGGGCCAATTTGCAACGACGTGGATGGAACTGGAGGGTATTATGTTGAGTGAAATAAGTCAAACAGAGAAAGACATGTATCATATGACCTCACTGATATGAGGAATTCTTAATTGCAGGAAACAAACAGGGTTGCTGGAGTGG
>NW_027836887.1:0-268 GCF_054177405.1 Leptonychotes weddellii
ACTGCCCCTCCCCCCATGCTCTCTCTTTCTCACCCTCTCAAATAAATACATAAATTTTTAAAAACAAATAAACAAACAAATAAATAAATAAAATCAATTCTAAAGGATTAAGTAGGTATAATCATCTATTCCAGCCAAAATCTTTGGGCTATATTTTTTGTGTTGTAAAGAGATACTGTGATATCTGACACAGTGATGACTGAAGAAATCCTCCTAAAAGAGCTTGCTAATGGATAATCAACAACTATGTGAGATAACTGTAATTTGC
>NW_027836888.1:0-268 GCF_054177405.1 Leptonychotes weddellii
AACCCAAGCACTAGACATGTTGCTTCTTAATCATCAGACGAGACCAAGAAGGGAAACACCCAGAAGCCAGGACCAGCCCACCTGAGGAATGTCACTTAATCTCTTTTAGCAGAGTGGGGATTTGAACCCAGGCACTAAACATATTGTTTCTTTATCATCAGATAAGACCGAGAAAGTGAACACCCAGATCCAGGACCGGGCCTTCTAGAAACCAGCTCACCTTAGGAAGGTCACTTAATCTCTTTGAAAAATGAGGTAGAACTGGATG
>NW_027836889.1:0-268 GCF_054177405.1 Leptonychotes weddellii
ACTGCCCGAGCGTTCTAGACCAGGGTTTCTCAGCTTTGGAGCTGTTGGCATTTTGGACTGGATCGCTTTTTTTTTTTTTTTAATTTTTTTTTTTTTAAAGATTTTATTTATTTATTTGAGAGAGAGAGAATGAGAGACAGAGAACATGAGAGGGAGGAGGGTCAGAGGGAGAAGCAGACTCCCTGCCGAGCTGGGAGCCCGATGCGGGACTCGATCCCGGGACTCCAGGATCATGACCTGAGCCGAAGGCAGTCGCTTAACCGACTGA
>NW_027836890.1:0-268 GCF_054177405.1 Leptonychotes weddellii
CAAACAATGAATCATAGAACACTACATCTAAAACTAATGATGTAATGTATGGGGATTAACATAAGAATAAAAAAAAAAAAAAGCTTGTTTTTATTTCCAAACATAATTTTTGTTGCTGTTATCCTTTTGTAATTGAGTTCTATCTTAATATAAGCTGTAGGATTTCAAATATTGAAGTCATTGAGACTTCCTTTATGGTGCACTGGATGGTCAAATTTTGTAAGCATTCTCTACAAGCTGGCAAATGATGTGTATTCTTTAGTAATTC
>NW_027836891.1:0-268 GCF_054177405.1 Leptonychotes weddellii
CATTGTTTGTGTATAACACCTGGTGCTCCATTCAATACGTGCCCTCCTTAATATCCATCACTGGGCTAACCCATCCCCCCCATCCCCCTCCCCTCTAAAACCCTCAGATTGTTTCTCAGAGTCCATAGTCTCTCATGGTTCATCTCCCCCTCCGATTTCGCCCCCTTCATTTTTCCCTTCCTACTATCTTCTTCTTTTCTTTTTTTTTTGACATATAATGTGTTATTTGTTTCAGAGGTACAGGTCTGTGATTCATCAGTCTTACACA
>NW_027836892.1:0-268 GCF_054177405.1 Leptonychotes weddellii
CACAAATGGCAAGATTTCATTCTTTTTTATAGCTGAATGATATTCTATTGTGTAGATAGATAGATAGATGATAGATAGATAGATAGATGATAGATAGATAGATAGATCCCACATCTTTTTTATCCCTTCATCTATCAATGGATACTTAGGTTGCTTCCATATCTTGGCTACTGTAAATAATGCTGCAATAAACATAGGGGTGCATATCTTTTTTATTTTTTTTTTTTAAAGATTTTATTTATTTATTTGAGACAGAGAGAATGAGAGA
>NW_027836893.1:0-268 GCF_054177405.1 Leptonychotes weddellii
CTTTTTCTTTTTTTTAAGGCTGAATTTTATATATACATATAATCTCACATTTTCTTTAACCATTTCTCCTAGAAAGCAGGGAAACAAGGAGATGCCACTTTGCATTTTCTAGAATGGCTAAATTTGAAAACAAAACAAAACAAAATTGGTAACACCAAATTTTAGTAAGAATGTAGGGATTAAAATGATCATATATTGCAGATGGAAGTGTACAAAGTACATCCAGTTAGGAAAACTCTTATTTATGAACTCAAACATTTTTCTATCC
>NW_027836894.1:0-268 GCF_054177405.1 Leptonychotes weddellii
ATATTTTTAGAAATAAAAAATTATATACACAAACACACAATTTTTTTATAACTTGAGAATGCTTTGTTTTTCTATTATACCTTTTTCATAATTTTAAACTATATATGTTAATATTTACAGAATTAAAGAAAGTAACAAAGCAGTAAATTTAAATGTTATTTCATAATATACTAAGGTGAGGTTTTTTTTGTTTTTTTTTTATTCTTATGTTAATCCCCATACATTACATCATTAGTTTTAGATGAACTGTTCCATGATTCATTGTTTG
>NW_027836895.1:0-268 GCF_054177405.1 Leptonychotes weddellii
ATGCTCTGCAGGTGCCTGGCTGGCTCAGTCAGTTCAGCACGTGACACTTGATCTCAGGGTTGTGGGTTTGAGCCCCACGTTGCTGTACAGATTACTTAAAAATGAAAACTTTTAAAAAAATGTTATGCTCTGAGATATCACCTCACACCAGTCAGAATGGCTAAAATTAACAAGTCAGGAAACGACAGATTTTGGGGGGATGTGGAGAAAGGGGAACCCTCCTACACTCTTGGTAGGAATGCAAGCTGGTGCAGCCACTCTGGAAAAC
>NW_027836896.1:0-268 GCF_054177405.1 Leptonychotes weddellii
ATCGGGCGCCTGGGTGGCTCAGTTGGTTAAGCGACTGCCTTCGGCTCAGGTCATGATCCTGGAGTCCCAGGATCGAGTCCCGCATCGGGCTCCCTGCTCAGCAGGGGGTCTGCTTCTCCCTCTGCCCTCTTCCCTCTCGTGCTCTCTGTCTCTCATTCTCTCTCTCTCAAATAAATAAATAAAATCTTTAAAAAAAAAATCTTATATGAAGATCAATCCATTGGACAGAATATGATTCAAAATAAAGCAAAATGAAGAAAATATGGTA
>NW_027836897.1:0-268 GCF_054177405.1 Leptonychotes weddellii
AATTTTCTAAAAATTACTATGCGTGGTTTTTTAAAAAGTAATTCAAAATTATAATGAAAAAGGCAGCCCCCTGTACCCTTTCACCTTGTTCCCTAAAGACCACTTTGTTGAACTCTTTTTATGAATCTGAATTATATCATACATACAGTAAAATGCACAGTTCTTCAGTGTAAAATTCGCTGAGTTTTGACAAATGCATGCAACCATGTTAACCGTCACCCAAAACAAAATATAGAGCATTGATGACCCCTGCATGTTTCGTTGTGCA
>NW_027836898.1:0-268 GCF_054177405.1 Leptonychotes weddellii
GTTAACGGATCCTTGTCAAAGGAGCGAGGTGATCCATGGAGCAAAGATCGTCTCTTCAACAAATAGGGTTGGAACAACAGGACGTCCACACACAAAAAGTGAATCTAACACAGACCTTACACTCTTCACAATTAACTCACAATGGATCACAGACTAAACGTTGAATGCAAAACTGTAAAACTTCTAGAAGACACCACAGGAGAAATCCTAGGGGACCCTGCATAGGAGGATGACTTTTTAGATACAGCACCAAAGGTACAATCCAAGA
>NW_027836899.1:0-268 GCF_054177405.1 Leptonychotes weddellii
GACCACCTTCTCTTTATAAATGGTTCTTAAAATCAGAAGATGCATTCAAATCAATTTCAGGAGCTCCAACTTCTCCTTCAGACAGAGACGTCCTCATCCCTGATCAAAACAATCTACTGTGGGCCACACCGTCTTTGGGGTGATCCGTGGTGGACGTTTTGAGGGCAGCTGACCTGCAGCCTGCGCGCCCCGGACCGCCTTCTGTGGAAGCCTGAGCCGGCCGTGTAGCTTTCTCCCTTTGTCTCATAACCATGTCCACCAACGAGAA
>NW_027836900.1:0-268 GCF_054177405.1 Leptonychotes weddellii
AAGTTAAAAATAGAATATTTTTTAATTGATAAACTATCATCAAATATATCTAAGATAGGACAGACTTATGCAGAGCCTGTCAATTTTTATGTGGTGAAAATTGATATAAAATACAGAGTAAAATAAAGCTAAATGGCCACATGATACCAAACACATAGGTACATAATAGTTGGAGTAAAGACCTAAGTGTGAAAAAAAAATTGTGAATCTAACAGAAGACATATGTAAACTCGTTTTATATTTCATGGGCTAGGAAGTTTCCTCATCC
>NW_027836901.1:0-268 GCF_054177405.1 Leptonychotes weddellii
ATTAAAAAAAAAAAGTTTATGCCCCGCCGCGCGTCGGGACCGGGGTCCGGTGCGGAGAGCCCCTCGTCCCGGGAAATGGGGCGCGGCCAGAAAGGGGGCCGCCCCCTCGCCCGTCACGCAACGCACGTTCGTGGGGAACCTGGTGCTAAACCATTCGTAGACGACCTGCTTCTGGGTCGGGGTTTCGTACGTAGCAGAGTAGCTCCCTCGCTGCGATCTATTGAAAGTCAGCCCTCGACACAAGGGTTTGTTAAAAAAAAAAAAAAAA
>NW_027836902.1:0-268 GCF_054177405.1 Leptonychotes weddellii
CACTGGGTGTTGTGCACGAACAATGAATCATGGAACACTTCATCTAGAACTAATGATGTAATGTATGGGGATTAACATAAGAATAAAAAAAAAAAAGTAAAGGATGTATTCAGATAAAGGAGGGGATCTATAGGTAATATATTACCATAAATTATATGGTACATATAAATTTAGACTCCTTATAGTTTTAAGATACAGAAACAAGAGTAAAAGTTGCTTAAAAATGGAAATTAATTAATAGCTGCAGTGTATTTTAAGGATAGCTGTA
>NW_027836903.1:0-268 GCF_054177405.1 Leptonychotes weddellii
AAAGAACAAACAATTATAAGAACATATTATGAGCAATTCTATGCCAGCAAATTAGATAATCTGGAAGAAATGGATGCATACTAGAGATGTACCAACTACCAAAACTGAACCAGGAAGAAATAGAAAACCTGAACAGACCTATAACCCCTAAGGAAACTGAAGCAGTATACAAAAATCTCCCAACAAACAAAAGCCCAGGCCAGATGGCTTTCCAGGGGAATTTTACCAAATATTTAAAGAAGAATTAATACCTATTCTTCTGAAACTG
>NW_027836904.1:0-268 GCF_054177405.1 Leptonychotes weddellii
TGGGTGGCTCAGTTGGTTAAGCGACTGCCTTCGGCTCAGGTCATGATCCTGGAGTCCCGGGATCGAGTCCCGCATCGGGCTCCCTGCTCAGCAGGGAGCCTGCTTCTCCCTCTGACCCTCCCCCCTCTCATGTGCTCTCTGTCTCTCTCATTCTCTCTGTCTCAAATAAATAAATAAAATCTTTAAAAAAAAAAAAAGAAACCATTGGTGAAAATGTAATCAGTTACAGTATGTGTGTGCGTGTGTGTGTGTGTGATTACTATCCTAA
>NW_027836905.1:0-268 GCF_054177405.1 Leptonychotes weddellii
CTCAGAGAGATGAGCTAGAAAACTGCTTTAGCTCCCTCTCTCTAGCTGCCCAGTAACATGGCTTCCTCGCTCCTCAGTCACCTCCTTTCAATTCTGGGCTTTCTCAGAAGTCTTGTCTCCTCCTTAGTTCAACTCCCCCACCCCACCACCCACACACCCCCGATCAGCAAATACTCCACTGTCCCTTTTTAGGCATTTAAAAAGATAACCTTGCTGTGTGTGCTGTTTTGTTGCCCCACTCATTGATCTCATTTTACCCCATCCCGGA
>NW_027836906.1:0-268 GCF_054177405.1 Leptonychotes weddellii
AATTTTTTTTATCCATACTGAATAGTATAATAGCAAGACTAGTCAACTTATCAATATAATTTGTTAATCTTTTTTTTTTTTAAAGATTTTTATTTATTTATTTGACAGAGAGAGACA
Source organism: Leptonychotes weddellii (assembly GCF_054177405.1). Lineage (NCBI taxonomy): Eukaryota > Metazoa > Chordata > Mammalia > Carnivora > Phocidae > Leptonychotes > Leptonychotes weddellii. The sequence continues at coordinate 118 of NW_027836906.1, forward strand.
CAGCGAGAGAGGGAACACAAGCAGGGGGAGTGGGAGAGGGAGAAGCAGGCTTCCCGCAGAGCAGGGAGCCCGACGCGGGGCTTGATCCCAGGACCCTGGGATCATGACCTGAGCCGAAGGCAGACGCTTAACGACTGAGCCACCCAGGCGC
>NW_027836907.1:0-13403 GCF_054177405.1 Leptonychotes weddellii
ATAGGCCTTTGTTCTCTTGTTTTATTTTTTTTTTAATTTGTTCATTTTAGGCAATTCCAGTTTGAGGACCAAGAATAAGAAAAAAGATATGTCCGTCAATGGAAGCAATGACAGGCAGAAAGTAGATGTTTCTAACTCTCACTTTTGCTTTGATCTTTTATATCAAGAAAGGAAGTGTTGACCCTGAAACTGAATGAACAAAAGGAGCTAGCAGGGAAATGAAGGTCAAGTCAGTTAAGGAGACACCCAAGGGGTCCCTTTATAAGAGCTCAGCATTCTGACCTAAACAAATTACATCTCACGACACTGACACTGTTGACCAATGTGACCAAAAGCCAGGCAGTAATCTTCAAGAAATTAGGAAAAGTGGTAGAGGATGGGGACACATGTCTTAATTTTTAAAAAGAAAAATAAGGTAGGTTCTGGAAACAACAGACTCATCAACTTGATGTTGACTCACAGCAGAGGAATCCTAAAATAATTTAATGGAGCAGTTGGTGAGCATTTAGAAAATAAAGCAGCCAGCACCAATTAACCCACAGCGGTTCAGTAAAAACGAGGCAGGCCAAGCTGATCTCATTTTCTCTTTTGAGAGCATTGTGAGACAGGCGGAGCAAGGAAAGGCAGACATGTCTTGATTTCTGCCTTTGGAAAAGTTCTTCCTGGTGTCTGGTGGATAAAGGGTTAAAAGTGGGCTATATTAATGTACAGTTTTACCAAGGTGTAACGTATTGAATAACTAAACCCAAAGGTATCGACTGGCGGCTGCCAGATTCCATATTTGGCCCTCCCCTAATGAATATGTATCAACAAGATTAACACTTCAGAAGAAAAGTTTACCAACTCTGTAGGTGACACCAGGCTAGGAAGGAGTGCTCATCTATTGGATGCAGAATCATGAATCCAAAGTATCTCAGCGGGCAGCAATGATGCAATGAAATTTTAAATTCAAGTAAAAAAAAAAATTAACTCAACAAAATTCAAATTTTAAAAAATCTGATAAAAAATTCAAATCCTACACTGTATAAATCCTTGGATACAAATAGAGGACGGGGTCTCTGGAAACAAGACAAGCGACGTAAAGAAATAGACTCTTGAGAAAAGACCAGCAGCTATCGAAGAGGAAGAGAGACTTGCCTGACCCAGTTCATAGGAAAAGACCCAGAAGTTACGAAGAAAAGTGGGAAATGGAGCGTGAAAACCAGACTACTTCCCTGGGGGATGTGCGTGAGAACTGCCTCCAAATATTTGAAGGACTGTCCTCTGAATGAGAAATCAGAGAAGCCCACATCTCGAGGTGAGACCCCCCCCTTCAGAGGTCATGAGGACTAAGACTTGGACTCTGGAAAGACATTTCTTATCATTTTTACTATCCAAAAAGAGGATGAGCTGCTGTTGAGGTAACGAGGTCTCAGCTGCACGACCCAGCCAGACGGAGTGGGTGCAGACACACTGAGGGTTTAAGACATTGGGTGTGCATGCTGAGGAGGACATCATGTAGCTTATTCCCTTACGCACAATACCCATGACGGAATGAGGAGGGCAGCATGGTGTGGTGGTGAAAATCTCCGCATCGGCCTGCCCACGTTCAAATCCCAGCTCTGCCACTTGCTCGCCATGTGAGCGGAGTGACTTTGAGCAAGTTCACTGACACTGACACACACACACCCGGGACCAGGGGTTCCCCATCCGCAAAATGAGGATGATAGGAGCTTCTACCCCCAGGGGGCTGCTGTGAAGGTGGACTCAATGGCCACACCGCATCCAGAACAGTGTCTGGGGGTAGGCAATGCAAAACAGAGCTTGCAATTGATTCTGCCATCTTTTTTACTGCTCTGAAGATTCCTGGTCACCGAGCCTGGGCACAGTGTGTTATTCACCTGAGCAGACAGGAGAGTATCACTAGAAGATGAGAAACGGGGTGTACGTGCCTAGGGAGCACTATAACATAGAGAACAGCACAGCAGGGAGCAAAAGGGAAAAGCCAGAGACGTCTCTCCTTGTGCAGGGACCCATGTGACTCCTAAAGCCGGCTCCCACTGGCAAACATTTCCATCCCCAGGTCCCCCTTAAGATGCAGGCTTCTGCCCTGTCTCTGTGGTCAGCAAGAGTCTGGGGTCTAGGGAGCAGCCTCGGCAGAGGTTGCCACTGGCTTCTCAGGCTCCTCTCCCAGATCCATGATCCGGATGGCATTTTCCTTCTTGGAAAGCCAGAAGGCAGGGTAGACCGGCTCTGAAAACTTGCACTCAAACTTGTGAATCAGAGTCATGGCCTCGGGCTCTACCCCGTAGAAGGAGAGGATCCCCCCCAGAAAGTCCACGTAGATCCCCAGCCTCCGGAAAGGGCTGGCTTTGAGCAGGGTTTCCGTGTCGCTGTGCCAGGCTGTGAACTCCTTCCCGTTCCAGTGGAGGCTCCAGGAGAAGTTGTTTCCAGAAATGCAACCGTTGCGCTCCTCCCCTTTCCGGTCGATGCCTTTGCAGGTCAGGCCAACGTAGGTGCCTGCCCCGGAGATCTCCACCTCGAAATAATATCTGTGCAGGTAGAGGCTCTGTTGGGACAGTACCTGCCGCCAGTGCACAAACCTGCTGGGGAGGTCCGGGTAGGGATGCTCCCAGGGCGTGGTGTTGGTGACCCTGCGATTGTCCTCCTGCAGCCGGAGATACCTGTGAGCTGTGTCCGGGTCAAAGGAGATGTCACACGCATCTGAGGGGATACGGAAGAATGGCGGGGAGGCAGGTCAGGAATGGACAGCTGCTCTGGACAGAACTCTTCGAACCCAGCCTGCCTCCCGGCTATGAGAAAACATCTCTCTCCTCTTCTCTGTTTACCCCAGGCCACTGCTCCCCCCAGAAAAGAGGTGGGCGAAAACCAGAGAACAGAGAACACAAGTCACTCACTCAACTTCTTTCCTTTCTGAAGGTCCAATTGCTTGGCATTGACCGTGTGATTTGCGGAATGGAATCAAGAAATAAAACCGACTGATTGAGTCATTCATTCATTCGACAAATACGTATTGAAAGCTGGGCACCGTTCTTCTCGGTGTTGGCAAGGGCTTGTGGAAATAGGCACTCATATACCCACACTTGAGTCTTTCTATTTTTTTTTTTTTTAATTTGACCAATATATAGATAGCATGGTAAACTCTCAACCATTCCCTCAAACATATTGTCTTCCCAATCCCAGGGAAGAAAAAAATAATGGCACCTCCATGCACCCAGTTGCTGGAGTCACACTAAAGTTATTTTGGAAATTTCTTTGCTCCCATCCTCACCACCCGCCCCCACACACACACACACACAGGTAGTCTCAAGCCCAGTAGATCCCACTTCTGTCCCAACCACTGCTTCACCCCAATCTAGTCCAGAATCATACAACAGGCTCCTTGCTGGCCATGCTGCTCTGTCTTGACCCTCTTCCATCCCTTGTCCACCACAGAGCCGTGGAGCATGTTTCAGGGTGTAGGCTAAGGTAAATCATGTCACCCCAGCTTCAAGACCTTAGATGGTGCCTCTTGGCCACAGAATAAAGCAGTGACCCCTCACCCCAGCCTGCACAGCCGGGCATGACTGGCCCTTGCCCATGTCTCCAGCTTTGTCTCCTGCCCTCTGGCCCTTGATGGCCATGGTCCAGCCATCCTGGCCTCAGAAGTATGCAACACTGAGCCCACTTCAGGGCTTTAGCACAGACCAATCCCCCTGTGACATGATCATCGCCCTGAGCCTGGGGGATTCCTACTGATCCTTTCAAATTGTAGCTAAGGGTTCATGTCCTCAAAGAGGCCCTCTGTGACTTTCCACCACTTTCTCTCAGAGCCTTTGGGCTTCTTAAGCATCATGGTACTCCCCACAATGTGTATAATCTATTTATTTGTTTGTTTCGTGCCTGTCTTCCTTCTAATCTATAATCCACATTTCAGATGGGACTCGATCCTGGGCTTCTAGCTCAGAGAGGATGTTCAGTGTATATCTCCCCAATGAATTAGCATATTCGAGCCTATTTAAAATCCATTAATATAAAAAATTACTTTAGATTAACCCAGAGTTTTCCAAACTCCTTTGTGTCTAGGTAAGGAACATTCTTTTTTTTTTTTTGTAAGGGAAATTCTTAGTAGTCAATGAGACCACTGTAGAAGGAAAAAAAGGACACAACAATCTAAGAAGTTAAAAGGAAAAATGAAGGAGTGCCTGAGTAGCTCAGTCGGTTGACGGTCCGACTCTTGATTTTGGCTCGGGTCATGGCCTCCGGGTAGTGAGATCAAGCCCTGTATCGGGCTCTGTACAGAATCTGCTTGAGATTCTCTCTCTCTCCCTCTCCATCTGCCCCTCCCCCAGATCTCTGTCTCAAAATAAATAAATAAAATCTTAAAAAAAAAAAAAAGGAAAAATGAATGTGAACTGAGGACCATAAAAAGGCAATACAGGTGCTCACTTTGGCAGCATCTATACTAAAATGGGAATGATACAGAAATTAGCACGGTCCATATACAGAGGTGACATGCAAATTTGTGAAGGATTCCATATTTCTAAGGCAGTCAAAGGTAGAAAGTTCCAGCTATAAGAGAAGTCCAGGGGATGCCATGTACAGCATGGTGACTATAGTGAACAATACCGTATTGCATATTTGAGAGTTGCTAAGAGAGTAGATCTCAAAAGTTCTCATCATAAGAAAAAAGAATTTTGTAACTATGTGAGGACATAGGATGCTAACCAAACTTATTGTGGCGATCATTTCACAATATATGCATACGTCAAATCATTATATTGTACAAAGTTATCTGTCAATAATATCTCAAAAAAATGTGTCTTAAAAGGCATATTTTTTAAAGATTTATTTATTTATTTTAGAGAGAGAGAGTAGGCACGAGGGGATGTAGGGGTAGAGGGAGAGGGAGAGAAAGAGAAGCAGACTCCCCACCAATCAGGGAGCCTGATGAGGGGCTCAATCTCATGATCCTGAGAGATCATGACCCGAGACAAAAATCAAGAGTCAGATGCCTGAACGACTGAGCCACCTAGGCACCCCAAAAAAGGCATATTGTTAAAACTGTCTGCAGCTCTATGTTTCTAAAAGTTCCCAACAGTATCAGTAGCAGACTTTTACTGACCAACTCCTTTGGCAATCCTTAGCATCCAGATATTGAACAATAATATTCTCATCTAAGGGGAACCAGGACTTCTTGGCAAGGAGGTGACTCTATGTCTTAGGACAAGAAAATCAGAGTGGGTCTGGAATATTCTGTTGGCACCAGAAAGCAACGATATTTTTCAGAATTTCAAAGGCAGAATGTCAATGTCTAAAGGAGAAAGAGTGGTGGGGGTGCCTGGGGAGCTCAGTCGGTTCCAAGCGGCCGACTTGTTTTTGGCTCAGGTCGTGATCTCAGGGTCCTGGAATTGGCCACACATCAGGCTCCGTGCTCAGCAGGAAGTCTGCTTAGGACTCTCTCTCTCCCTCGCTTTCTGCCCCTTCCTCCGCTCTCTCTCTAAAATAAATACATAAATCTAAGTAAAAAAAAAAAAAAAAAAAGCTTTAAAGGAGAAAGAGAGGCTCCCACGGGTTAAATCGGCAATTTGAGCCACACGACTTTGACAGGTCAAACAATCGGATTCTAAGATTTTTTTTTTTTTTTTTAATTTGACAGAGAGAGACACAGTGAGAGAGGGAACACAAGCAGGGGGAGTGGGAGAGGGAGAAGCAGGCCTCCTGCTGAGCAGGGAGCCCGATGCGGGGCTCGATCCCAGGACCCTCAGATCATGACCCGAGCCGAAGGCAGACGCTCAACGATTGAGCCACCCAGGTGCCCCAAACAATCTGATTCTATAAAAAGCTCAAAGTTCATAACAATACCCAAAGAGACAAAGTTAATATCAGGTATGAAAAAAGACCTCTGTAATGCCAAAGAAGATAGGTTATAATAGAATATATTTCATTTTTATCTTAATGTCAAGAATAAAGGGTGTTTGGTTTCTTGTATTAATCTGTTTATAAAAATACAAATGTGGGGTGCCTGGGTGGCTCAGTTGGTTAAGCGACTGCCTTCGGCTCAGGTCATGATCCTGGAGTCCTGGGATCGAGTCCCGCATCAGGCTCCCTGCTCAGCAGGGGGTCTGCTTCTCCCTCTGACCCTCCCCACTCTCATGCTCTATCTCCTTCTCTCTCTCAAATAAATAAATAAAATCTTTAAAAAAATAAAATAAAATAAAAATAAAAATACAAATGTGCTTCTGTCAGGAAGCAGGAAAGAATAAATAAAGGAAACTATGTGTAAGTGAAGAGGTCCTGAGAAAAAGTAGGAGCTGGGGCAAAAACAGGAAACAGTCCTCGGAACCCGAGGCTCCATGTAAAAACTGGAGAAAAAGGGGGTCCAGCAGTTAGCCAACCAGTGGTCACCCCCAGAAAACAAGCAGTAACAGGATTCAACGGCATGTTCCAAAAAGATTAATCCACCAAATGTCATAAAAATGAGCCTCAACTGCATAGATGCAGTCCTGCCTCATCCTAGAAGATGAAAGCATGAGGACTGGTTACGTACTGATCGGAAACACGGTGTTTTAAAACATGCTAACAGACCAGGTCAGTACCACATAATGACAGGACAACAGGTTACACAATTCTGGCCAAGCCAGACTTAAAAGGAAGTCATCTGGTAACTAGCCAGGAGCTCCCAAGTGTCAAGCTCATGAAAGACAGACTAAGGGACTGGACCCAGACGGGGGAGACTAAGAAGGCAGGGAAACATCTGTGATCTTGGATCAGACTTGGGGCCAGAAAAAGGACATTGGTTGGCACGCTTGGTGAAACACTGGATAATTCTATAGATGAGTTAATAGCAGTGAAGGGATGTTCATTTCCTGGTTTTGGACGATGTACTGTAGTTATATAAAGTGTTAGCATTCGAACAAGTCAGATGAAAGGTATACAAGAATTCTGTCCCTATTTTTTCAATGTCTTTGTAAGTTTGAAATTGTCTCAAACATGAAAGGTAAAAAAAAAAAAAAAAAAAATTAAATATCCCATTTAGGGAGAGACCTGAGGTTGCAAGAGCCTGAAACTTACAGGAAAGACGGTGATCTTGTTCCAGTGAGCATTACGCTGACATCAGTTAAGTGGGTAAAGGAAGCTGTTTGCAACTTACATTGGAGGAACTGGTGCCTGGTGCTGGGCTCAGGTTTTGAGGTCCAATACTTGCGCTCGACAACAGTAGACACTTGAGTGCTGATATCATACTCCTCTAGAAAATCAGAGAGTTACAAATGCATACCTGTCCAGGTGGTCAGGAGAACCTAAGAAGCAGGACTTTCTAGGGGCGCCTGGGTGGCTCAGTTGGTTAAGCGACTGCCTTCGGCTCAGGTCATGATCCTGGAGTCCCTGGATCAAGGCCCACATCGGGCTCCCTGCTCGGCAGGGAGCCTGCTTCTCCCTCTGACCCTCCCCCCTCTCATGTGCTCTCTCTCTCATTCTCTCTGTCTCAAATAAATAAATAAAATCTTTAAAAAAAAAAAAAAAAAAAGAAGCAGGACTTTCTAGCCACTCTTCCCCGGTCTCCCTGGGGGAAGAAAGGGCTGGACTCTATAGTCACATCAGAGAGAATCATGCTCAATGCATTTCTCCATGGGTGAAACAAAATACGCTGGAGAACGATCCCAAACTGACTTGGATCTCACTTCAAAGTACAGGCATTAGCAACCTCGGAAACTAGTCAGAGAAATTCGAGCCAACGGCAGGATGTAACTAACTCAACTTCTCTGGGTCTCAATCATAAAATCAAATCATCAAGGTAAGTGTCCATTAGCCACCGGCCTGGCCAAAGGATGGCTTTGAAGATGAGCCATTCCCCCTGATTTCGCCCTCCCTCCCTTAGCTCTTTCACACTCTGAGAAACACACATTCCATAGCCCATGGCCCAGACAGTTTTCCTCACCTTCCTTGGAGAAATCCTGGAGCTTCTCCTTGTAGTTCTGCAGCAACTGGATTAAGTGCACCGTGGAGTCTGTGATGACCCTGCGGACGCCCGAGAGCTTGTCCTTGAGTCCGATGTAAACACTAGGGAAGGCACTGTCCTCAGTGTTCTTAAACTTGCAGTACTCCTACAGGAAAGGAAACATGGCAGAACTTGCCTTCATTTCTGAATTTCTGAAACTGGACTACTCTCATTACCACACTGCCCGCATCTGTAAAATGGGTTAATGGTAATGTGCCCTTCACAAAGCAAGCATATGTAACATGACTGGCTCAAGACCCAGCAACGCAGAAAGTTTTTTTGTTTTTGTTTTTTTTTTTTACAGTGGGCTTTTAAAAATCAAGAGACATGGGTGCCTGGTGGCTCAGTTGTTGAAGCGACTGCCTTCGGCTCAGGTCATGATCCTGGAGTCCCGGGATCGACTCCCGCATCGGGCTCCCTGCTCAGCGGGGAGTCTGCTTCTCCCTCTGACTCTCCCCCTCTCATGCTCTCTCTCTATCACTATCTCCCTCAATAAATAAATAAAAATCTTAAAAAAAAATAAAAATCAAGAGACACATACAAAAAATAAACATAAAAAAATAAAAATAGGGTGCCTGGGTGGCTCAGTCGTTAAGCATCTGCCCTTCGGCTCAGGTCCTGATCCCAGGGTCCTGGGATCGAGCCCCACATCGGGCTCCCTGCTCCGCGGGAAGCCTGCTTCTCCCTCTCCCACTCCCCCTGCTTGTGTTCCCTCTCTCGCTGTCTCTCTCTGTTGAAAAATAAATAAAATCTTTAAAAAATAAAAATCAAGAGACACACACACACAGAAATTAAAATTTAAAAATCAAAATCAAAATCAAGAGACCCCAGAACAAGAACACATTGTATGCCAACAGTCCAAATAGCAACAGTAACATTCCTGCTACTTTCATTCCTTCAGGACTTTTTTTCTTTTTTAGAGTTTTTCAGAAAGATTTTATTTATGTCTTTGAAAGAGAGAGAGAGCATGAGAGGGGGAAGAGGAAGAGGGAGAGGTGGAAGCAGACTCCCTGCTGAGCAGGGACCCCCCCCACCCCCACCCCCAACACAGGGCCCTATCCCAGGACCCTGGGATCACACTCTGAGTCGAAGGCAGGCACTTAACCGACCGAGCCACCCGGGCACCCCTCTTTTTTAGAATTTAAACACAGGTCACATTATAGAAGGGAGGAGTGGAGGAACAGGTACAGCACTAGGAAGACCCATGAACAGATCCTCAGACAGGAATGCTGCCTTTGCAATTGTTACACTGTGCTTTAGAGTTTGAAAAGTGCTTTCAGGTAGATAAGCATATGAAGTTGCTGAAGCTTCAAAACAAGGCAGTGATCAGGAAAGGTTGCTTTCAGATGCAACACAGTATCAAAGCCCAAACTCAGCTGGAGCATTGCAGGGCAGACTGGATAGAGCCGAAAACTTAGTAACGGAAAGAAAACTGTACCAAAATGGTTAGGCAGTTTAATGGAAGAGAAGAAAAAGGCCAACCCAGGGAGTTGATAGAAAGATAAACATTTTAACACTGCAAATAGATTTAGCGCCATACCTGAGAAAAGTGATATTTTAAATCAGTGGGGGGAAAAATTGGTTATTCAATACGTGTTGTCATTTCAACTGGCTCACGATTTGGAGAAGAAGTTATCTTTCTATGTGAATAAGTTATCTTATAGAAAAATACGTTTTATACATATTAAAGTTTTTAAGTTAAAGTCCTAAAAGGAGAAAAGAAAAAAGAAAAATTATATATGTCCTCTTTGGGGAAACTCATGATGTGGGAAGCCAAGTATTTGTTCACATTTTCTTTGTTTTGATATTGAAAAGCAAGGGAACTGACAGAAAGAGGGACATTCTTGTATTTTTGTCTGTCATTCTCTGCCTGCTTCTTTCTCTCATTAAAGGGTAACTATGGTTGTTTTGGGTGGTAGGAGTATGGATGATAGTTTTCCTTCATCTTTCCCTGTGTTTTTCAAGTCTTTTTTCATAATGAACATTTATGTTTGTTGTAACTAGAGGGGAACTTTTTCAAAGGTGCAAACAAAAAAAAATTATTTGTATTTAGGGATATTAGAGCTGAAGGAGCCTTGAAAGTTATTGACTCTGGGGGTGCCTGGGTGGCTCGGTCAGCTAAGTGTCTGCCTTTGGCTCAGGTCATGATCCTGGGGTCCTGGATCAAGCCCTGCGTGTTGGGCACCCTGTTCAGCGGGGAGCCTGCTTCTCCCTCTCCCTCTGCGCCCTCCCACCCCCGCTCATGCTATCTCTCTCTCTCTCAAATAAATAAACAATCTTTAAAAGAAAAAAGGAAGGAAGGAAGGAAAGAAAGAGAGAAAGCTATTGACTCCGACCTGATTGTCTGATAAATGAGGAATCTGAGACCCAGAAAGTTTAAGTGACTTGGTTAATAACTACCCAGCTATCTAGTGACAGATCTGGGATGACAGGATTTACACCCGATCCCTGCAAGATTACATATCCTTCAGATCTGGCCCTACTGGCAATGTGGCTTAGTGTATAAGGACTTGCCCTGTAATGAAAGGTCTCTGCCGCGGGCCTTCTCCATCAACCAGCTACACACGGTCCTCTCTGAAAGGCAAGAGGTCTCCAGCCTCACCCCTGCCAGGCACACTGACCTCAGCTCCTCACTCCCCCACCTGAAACGCTCCACCTGCATCCATCTTTGCTTCCTCACCTCCATCCCTAAGTGCCCAGCAGCCCACGCCCCATCCTGGTGAAAGCGCCTTATTCCCCAAGTCAGTTGTGCTCTCTGAAACCTCTCTAGCTGTGCACAGGCTGTTCTCTCTCTTTGGACATGACTTACCTCCCATAACCTGGTTCCAACCTCCCACTCTGGGAAGTCTGGCCTTCCCCTCCGGGGTATTCCTGTACTCTGCTAAAACCTGCTTCTGTCTGTTCCCGTGGCTCCCCGTGCACCCCATTTATCAAAGAGCAATTCCATTCCCACATTCCCCACATTTGCCACAGGCCTAGCCCAGTGAGGGTGCTCCCTGACTCCTGGCCTGGATGCCTCTGCTTCTGTCCCTGCACTCCCCCCTCCCCACTACCCACCCCCATCCCCTCACCTCCAGGAACAGGACAGTGTTGCTGAGGGCAGCAATCCTCTCCAGCTCATGCTTGCTCTTCTCCATCTGTGCGCTCCTATGCTCCAAGTGCGTCTTGATGCTGTTGGCCTGGCTCAGAGCGGCTTGCTCCTTCTCCTCCAAGAAGAGCATCACATCGGCCTGGGCCTTCCTCATGGCAGCAAGCAGCTCCCCAAACTGCTCCTCGGCCACCACCTTCACCTCTGACACGGACAGCTGGTGAGGGAGGGGGCAGTGAAGAAAAGGTTAGCGAGGCATGCAATGTTTTCTCCCTCTCCCTCTGCGGGAGCTCAGCACACAGGACTGCAAACCCGAGGAACCCGTAAGTTAGGAAGCAATTTTCTATCATAAAAGGAAAATTTTGGGGCGCCTGGATGGCTCAGTTAAGCATCTGCCTTCGGCTCAGGTCATGATCTCAGGGTCCTGGGACGGAGCTCCGCATTGCATGGCATTGGGTTCCCTGCTCAGCGGGGAGTCTGTTTCTCCCTCCCTGAATGCCCCTCCTCCCACCCGTGCCCTCCCTCCCCCACCCTTCTCTCTCAAATAGATAAATAAATAAATAAATATAAATAATACATAAATAAAATATAAAAGGAAGATTTTATTCTCATATGAACCCTGGGATCTTGAAAAAACAAAAAAAAAGGGATTTACTCTCCAGGGCGAATTTACTTAGTTGCCATCACCAACGTCATCTCTCATACATTTCTGAGATCATTGGCAGCTCTGACAGTCTGGGGTTACGATTCAAGTGTCTGAAATCAATTCTCCCACCAGGGAAATGCATGTATTCAGTACACTCGATAGCTATCTTTCTTGCGGGACATTAATAATTTGGCTTCTTTGCACAAATTGGTAGCATGAATTCGCTTTCTCGGCATTTTATTACATCAGGTTAAACTGCCCACCGAGTCCATCAGAACTGAAAGCTACCTAATCATACGGTGTCTCTGCCAGGCACAAAATGTTTTAGGGTGTGGGTAGGTGGCCATGGCCCCTGAGCGTGGCAGGACCCACAAACCTGTGCAGGAGGAATGTGTTGTCCAAATAAAATAGAAAGCAAAGTCCGGGCGATAAACCCTAAGGATTTACGTGATGCAATTTTATGCATGTGCACGTGTACTTTGCCCTTTCACAGGACGAACATCCTTTTTTTTTTTCCTTTTTTTTAAAGATTTTTATTTATTTGAGAGAGAGAATGAGAGAGAGAGAGAGCACATGAGAGGGGGGAGGGTCAGAGGGAGAAGAAGACTCCCCGCTGAGCAGGGAGCCCGATGCGGGACTCGATCCAGGGACTCCAGGATCATGACCTGAGCCGAAGGCAGTCGCTTAACCGACTGAGCCACCCAGGCACCCAGGACGAACATCCTTTATACCTGCCGTCAGTCAATATCATGTTTATAACATCAATCCAAGTGTAAATGCTTTTCCTCTGTCCTTTGGTAGTTCTTAAGGACCGGTGCTGACAGTTCCCTCGGATACTTCCAGTTTAAACTTCATCTAACCATCTTGGACACACTTTCCCTTGCTCACACTCCCTTCACCTCATCCCACAGCCCAGAGTTTGTTCTCTGCCTGCCTCAGTCTCCCCCACTGTCGCCACCCACACCGATCCCATCTGAGAGCAATCCGAGCAACCCCTCTAGATGCTGTTTTCTGATCCTCCTTCCAAGAGCAAGGGCTAGCCCTGGGCATCCACAAGGAGCCCAAATACCAGACACCTCAGAGGCTGAGGCTGCTAGGGCACCTCTGTCCCCTGGCAGGAAAGATGGGGAGGGAAGGAGGAGAATAAGGGGGGCCTGGAAAGGAAAGGACTCAGAAAGGATGGCACTCTGGGCCCAGGGCATGTGAAAGCCTTAAGGTTTAGAGGGAGATAGGAAGAAATGATGACTCCAGGTAGCAGGACCTTTGCTTGGCTGCTCAGCCAGGGCCCCAGAATGCAAGCCCACAAGAATGGTGGTGGTCCATGGTGGATGGATGGTTGGTTGGATGGAAAGATGGATGGATGGATGAATGGATGGAAGGAAGGAAGGAAGGAAGGAAGGAAGGAAGGAAGGAAGGAAGGATGGATGGATGAATGAATGGTTGGGAAGAATCATTCATGGTATGCAAAGATGCTCCTGCTGACTCACTACCATAGCTTAGGTGTTTTGCACTCTTTTTCTGGTGATGGTTTGGCTTTCCACTAATGAGAAGTATTTGTGGAACTGTTTGGGTCTACTTAAGAGTTTATATGGAAAGTGGCCATAAACCAGAGAGACTAAAACCAAGTAGCATGGCACACCAGAGGCTTTATCAAGTTACCATCCACTAATCGAGCAGTTCTCCACTCTTTT
>NW_027836908.1:0-2279 GCF_054177405.1 Leptonychotes weddellii
AGGCCTCCCCAGAATAATGAGCATGAGTAGCCTAGTGACTGAATAGGCAGCCTTCATCCCCCTCCCGTTCTGAGTTTAGGAAGCAGCATTCTAGTGGCTCATCATTGAACTTGGTCAGTCCTGAGAGGCTGGCCCCCTTCCGAGTGTCCTGACCCCACTGAGCTTTGGGACTCTCCTGAAGCCTGGACCATGGTCATCGCTCTGAATTCCGGGCTGGGAGGTCCTGCCTGAGGATGCAGCCAACCTTCCTCCTGTGGCTTTTCTCTTGTATCTCTCTCTTCCCTGCTCAGTCCAGAAGTGAGAAGAATGGCTTCTGAGGACCTCCAAGGATGGGGGACTTCCCATTGTTAGGGAGAGTAAAAGGAAGGGAAGAGTTTTGGGGTGGAGAGAGGGATGGCACAGGAGAGAGCCTGGAACAGGAAAGTGCTCAAGAAATGCTCTAGCTTAATCCCTTCTTACCATACTCGGTGGAAGGGGTTTGCCATCCATGGGCGTTGGTAACAAAGTTTTACTTCCAAACGCAGATGAGACCCAGCAGAGCCTTTTCCTTTGCTCTAAAGATAGTCAAATTGCCTCTTTTCTTAGTTTCCAAAGGAAAAATGAAAAACCTCTTCTGTCTCTAGAGTTTTTAATGCAGCCTCAGCTACGGAGGCTGAAAATTAGTCAATGGCTCTGAAGCATTATTGGACAAAGAGAAATAAAGGTAGAATGGGGGTGGGGATGGGGGTGGTGGATTTAGGTTTTTCTAAAAAGAAAGCATTATACTTTTCCCTTTGAGGTAAACTTCTTCTTTAAAAAATTAAAAATTGGGAAAAAAATGAAAAATGAAAAATGAAAAATTGGAGGTTGCATGCTTTGCTGCCTGCCTCTGAGTTCACTTGATCAGTCAGACTGTCTATCTGTCTGCTGGTAGGAAGCAGATGATGCTTCTGCTAAGCCACTCTCTACCCCCACCTTCCCACCATCTTCCTTGTACCCCTCTCTGGTCGCACTCTAGGTTCCTCCTTGCATTCTTGACACTGACTCACTTGTCCTAGGACACGTCTCTGCCTGAGGAGGAGAGTCTTGGGTGCAGCTAATTTATCAGATTGCCCTGCATGGCCCTACAGACATCTCTTATGTCTTTGGGTTGGACTTTACTTTGGTAAAACATTTCCCATCTCACTCTACTCACTCAGCCTTGTAATAGTTCTTCAAGGTAGGCTGCACATTTCACTGTGGGGAAGCTGAAGAGCCATTCAGCAAGTCAGAGAGCAGAGTGACTAGAGCTCGGTTCTCCCAACCCATGTCACGTGTGAGATTTTTAAGGATTGGACTCAGTCTTCAGGCAAACTCAAACTCCCCAGAGCCTTTGACTTCCCAGGAAGTTGGGTCCATCTGTTGTCCCCATCCCAAGATCTCTGGAGGCAGGGAGAACTTCTGTCCACCAGAAGTTGGTGGGGGAGGGAAGGTAATGCCCTGATGGCCCAGTCCTCACCCCCCACCTAGCACATCCTCCTGGAGGGTTTCACAGCCAAGCCTCAGACTAGCTCATCTTTAAGGCTCCTTCCAGCTTCTGTTTCCAATGGTTCTTGGCTTAGTCAGGCTCTGAGACGCCTTGGTTCCTGCCGTCAGCACTTCCTTCAGTTTAAGAATAAAAGGAAGCCATCCTCTGAGTCCCCACGCATGTCTCCCACCCCCAGAGTCTTCTTTGCTAGCTCCTGCTGTTGCAACTGTCAGGAGTGAATTTTTGGGTAATTGTTGCCATGGAGACTCTGCCTTGAGTTATTGTGCAAATGTGTCCCATCTCCTTCCTTATTTGGTGTGTGATATGGATGCTTGCAAAATGGTGAGGTTGAAGGCTCTTCACCTCTCTCCCTTGGCCTCCAAGTTGGTTCACCTGGGCCAAAGCTTCTTGGCGGCCTGCTTCCCATTTCTGTCTTCCCTGAGGCTTTCTGGCCAGTCACTGTCAATGGAAAGGAAGTCCTGCCAGCTGAGGACAAGGAGACCTGCACTCTGTGGGTTGAATGGGTGGCCCAGATCCAGTGACATTTGGTGGCAACTGATCTCCAAAGCAGCAGCCCAGATTCCTGGGGCCACCAATCCCTGGATGGGGAACGGAGCTAGAGCTCCCAGCACCTTTCTCCAAGAGACAAAGCCTGTCTACAAGTGGAGGAGTTGCTCACACAGACCTCAACTCCATCCAGCTTCCATAACCGTCTTCATGCACACTGGTCCCCAGTGCAGAACCCTAGCTTCACGCCTCGCCTCCCTTTCCCCTGAGCATTCATCCTCCCACA
>NW_027836909.1:0-268 GCF_054177405.1 Leptonychotes weddellii
AATACTTCATCTGGAACAGGTGATGTAATGTATGGGGATTAACATAAGAATAAAAAAAGAAAAAAAAGAAAAAAAAAAACAATAGGAATGTAGAACAAGCTTATGACACATGACTACATCTAAAAATTTTTATCATCATAGTACCTATTGAACAAAGATCATTGTTGGAACATGATACAAACTGCAAGGTGAGCTAGATTACAAAAGTTTTTTTAAATGTTACAATGTGGATCCTTTTTAAAAATTTGGTTAATTATTTTCAACATAG
>NW_027836910.1:0-268 GCF_054177405.1 Leptonychotes weddellii
AATATGCAAGAAGGAAATAGAAAATACACCACACTGTAATACTTAATAGAGACTGATCCACTGATGTATGTTAAAATAAGTAGATATAATTTTGAGGAGAAATGGAATTGTATAATCTCAAAACATATAGCCAAGATATTTATTAACTACAAAGGGAATGATAGTAACTTACAGTGGAGAAACTGGAGAAACCACCTTGTACAAATAATCAAGATCAACATCACCGGTAATAAGATATATCAACATCATGAGTCCCGGGATGTAATGC
>NW_027836911.1:0-268 GCF_054177405.1 Leptonychotes weddellii
GGGGTCGTGGACGCACCACAGGTGCACGTGGACGGGGGCTGTGCACACATCACAGGTGCACGTGGACGGGGGTCATGGACGCATCGCAGGTGCACGTGGACGGGGTCATGGATGCATCATAGGTGCACATGGACGGGGGCTGTGCACACATCACAGGTGCACATGGACGGGGTCATGGATGCATCACAGGTGCATGTGGACGGGGTCGTGGACGCATCGTAGGTGCACGTGGACGGGGGCTGTGCACACATCACAGGTGCACGTGGAC
>NW_027836912.1:0-268 GCF_054177405.1 Leptonychotes weddellii
ACTGGGGTCCCTTATGTCAAGGGGTTCTTAAACAGAGCCAAAAGGCCATTAAGGAGATGAGCCTTATACGTGTCCTCACCAGTGGAATCACGAACTTCTGAGCTGGGCCAAACTGCAAATATTCCAAGGATTCAGCCCAAACACCTGCAGCAGGCTACAGTAAGAGATTTTGCTTAGTGATAGCCTTAGCAACCAATTACAGTCAGCCAAGATTAGTTTTCTGCCGCCAACACCAATCAAAATTCTTTCTAAACAACACACGAAAACA
>NW_027836913.1:0-268 GCF_054177405.1 Leptonychotes weddellii
GAAAGAATTTTGCACACGGTGGGGTCTTGGGCTCCTTTGCGAAAGCCGCGCCAGGCTCAGCGGCTGCGCTGTGGTTTGTTCTGCAAGCGAAGGGCTTCCTTGGCGGGGAACCAACCGGGCCAGATCTCCACTGGGACGTCAGGCACCCCTCTATATTAACCTCTCCACTGACCCAGGGAGATTGTTTTTTTTTTTTTTTGTAGTTTTTAATTTTATTATGTTATGTTAGTCACCATACAATACATCATTAGTTTTTGAGGTAGTGATC
>NW_027836914.1:0-268 GCF_054177405.1 Leptonychotes weddellii
GGTGCCTGGGTGGCTCAGTCGTTGAGCGTCTGCCTTCGGCTCAGGTCATGATCCCAGGGTCCTGGGATTGAGTCCCACATCGGGCTCCCTCCTTGGGGGGAAGCCTGCTTCTCCCTCTCCCACTCCCGCTGCTTGTGTTCCTGCTCTCGCTATCTCTGTCTCTGTCAAATAAATAAATAAAATCTTTAAAAAAAAAAAACTAATGATGTAATGTATGGTGATTAACATAACAATAAAAATACTTTAACTCATTCAAACTAAAAAAAAA
>NW_027836915.1:0-268 GCF_054177405.1 Leptonychotes weddellii
AAGGCCTGTGGGGCTGATGGCGGATGCTCCGGGGCCTGTCCTCTAGACGGTCCTTCCCAGAGGGGACTGCTGTCATGGGCCGCAGTCTCCCAGTGTGAGCTGCCACCCGGGTGCAGGGACCAGCCCACCCAGTCTCAGGGATGGGGGTTCCCCTGGGCTCAGGGACGGGGACCCACCTGGACACAGGAATAGGGGTTCACTAGGGCTCAGGGACGGGGACCCACCTGGGATAGGGGTTCACCGGGGCTCAGGGACAGGAACCCACCTG
>NW_027836916.1:0-268 GCF_054177405.1 Leptonychotes weddellii
GCTCTAGAAGAGGCTGCAGAAAATAAGAAACTGACTCCCCATCTTTAAAGAACAAGTATAACAAATAACCCAGCTGAGACACAGCACAGAGCAACAGTTTGAAAAGTGCCTGAGGTATACATGAAGGAGACACATTTATTAATCTCAGAACATGCCTTAGAGGGGCAGGGATCTTTAGAAAACTTCTCCAAGAATAAGAGCTGGCAAATCCATCTCTTCCCCTGTCCCAGTTCCCAACCTAGATACCCCAACACCGTTGGGAACCCTA
>NW_027836917.1:0-268 GCF_054177405.1 Leptonychotes weddellii
GTAGAAACACACAACTGTACAATTCATTCTGTTTTATCATTACTGTATCATTCTTGTATCTAAAAGTACCTTGCTGAATGAGTCTTTTCATACACTTCTAATGGAATGATGTGTTCTATTTTTACAAACAGAACATAATATGTATTTATATTTCAAACATGTGAGTGTGTTGTTGAAATAAGGAGGAGGGCAAGAACATAGAAGCCTGGGATGTTGCAGGGATAATCTGCACAGAGATTGAAAACATCAAAATGAATACAGGAGAGAA
>NW_027836918.1:0-268 GCF_054177405.1 Leptonychotes weddellii
ATCCAGGGGACCCAGCTCCTCCTGCATCCTTCATCCCTGTGTCCCCCGTCGGCTTCCTGCTCAGATGGACCTGCCTCCTGGTGACACGGGAAGACCCTCCATCCTGTCTGTTCAGACAGAGGTCCTGAGCCTGGAGCCCGGGGCTCCGGTCGGGTCACACGCCCACCCCGGAACCAGTCACAGCAGAGTGGAAGTGACCAGTTCACCCGGGCCTGGGTCCACGGTCCGTCCTGGCTCTGGGGTGCACTCAGCACCCCCAAACCACGGG
>NW_027836919.1:0-2279 GCF_054177405.1 Leptonychotes weddellii
TTGCAAGAGCACAAAGTAAAAGCCTCAGATATGTGGATATCTGCTTGTATCATCAGAGAAATATGTGGAGGGGTACAGAGCTGTTAATGTGATTACCTCCTGGTAGTGGAAAACAGTGCATTTGTTAACTTTTCTTTCATTAAGTTTTGGATTGTTCAACTATAATGACAAGCATGCACTACTTTTGTAATTTGAATTTTATGCTCTATACATCAAAACCTTCTTGGTGATGGTTGCACAACAATGTGAATATACTTAATGCCACTTAAGTGTACTTCATGTATACTTAGGTGGTTAAAATGGGGGGCGCCTGGCTGACTCAGACCATGTGGCTCTTGATCTTGGGGTCCTGAATTCAGGCCCCACCTTGAGTGTGGAGATTAGGTAGATACATAAACTTTTAAAAATGGTTAAAATTGGAGGTGGTGGTGCCTGGATGCTTTGAAGCATCAGACTCAATCTCAGCTTAGGTCTTGATCTCAGAGTCATGGGTTCAGGGCCCACATTGGGCTCCATGCTGGGCGTGGAGCCTACTTTAAAAAAAATGGTAAATTTTTATGTTTTGTGTATTTTACCACAATTTAAAAAACAAAACCAGAAACACTTCTGATGTATCTATCTCCAAATGATCCTGTGACTGAGAATGAAAGTTGGGGCTGGTCAGAGGCTAGGAAATCAGAAGTGAAAGTGAAATTTTTAAAAACATGATATTTAATTGGTGAGGAGGAATCCGAACAATAAAACCCTCATAACCCAACAGGGACCGAGGCGGTTAAATCCAGAATTGCAAAGGAGAGGTGGGCCAAAGCATGTCTCCCCACCTGCGGAGCACAGAATCCCGCCTCTGACAGGATTTTGTTCAATGGGATACAAGGGAAGGCGAAGGTCTCCCTCTCGGGCAGATACCACCCAATGGAAGCCTTCTGGGTGGTGCTCCTGTGGCTGCGTCCGGGCAGGTCTAAAGTGCTCGAGCCTCGAGCTCGGCCTCTGGGGCCCAGGGCGCCAAGGACTGGGGGGCTGCGCGCCCCTGGGCCCTGTGCTCCCCGCTTCGGCCTGCTACTGTGCTTGTTGGGGGCGGCTCGATGCGGAAGCCAGGCCAGTGAGCCGGGAGGCCCAGCGTGAGGGGCCCTGTTCAGCCTTCCAAGCCTGCTGACCGCCAGCCCCCCTAACGCCCAGCCCCGCAGCCAGAGGCTTAACCTCCTGGGAAACTGAGGCCAAGTGGTTCACTCCCACTGACAGTGCCTCACTTGGGCGCTGAGTTGTGAGGAGGCTCATTTTGTAGACTCCTCCCCTTCACCCCAACCACACCCTCCCCCAAACTGGGGCCTTTAAGAGGCCCTTTGGGACCACTTCCTGGAGCCCCCCCCAGAGAGGGCTGGGGAGATGAAGTTTGGCCAAGTCTGAGAGACAATAACGCCTGGCACAAGGGGTAGGGTTTCCTCTGAAACTAATTGCGGCGCATAAACAGATTCCCCGAATCCTCTCCCCCACATTTGAACCTTATACTTAACCCCTACACTTAGCCCTACGGCATGGCAGGAGATGAAGAGAAAAAATGAATTTTATATCAAATTGATTTTTGCAACCCCCACTTACTGATTACTTCCTGCTGGGCATGAGGGATGCAAAGAGGAATAAGGTCTGGTGTTAAAGGGTGTCAGTCTGGTGAAAACTAGCGAGCAGATTAGTGGAATATAGACATAGATGCTCTCATGGCCGAATGTGTAGGGTCTGGAGGCTTCCCGGAGGAGGAGTGAATTCCACCTGTGGAGGCGCAGAAAGGCTTGAGAGGAGGCGGCTGACATTGACTGTTGGAGATGAGCAGGGTCTCTAGTCAACAAACTAAGGGGAGAGGGTTGAGCACTGTAGGCAACTGGACAACCAGAGTGGGGTTCGGGAACCACAGGTAGATGGAAAACCTGACTGGGGGTGGGAGGACACAGGGGGCACGGGCTGAATCAGAGGGATTGTTAAAGCGCTCACTCTTGTCATTGCTGTCTGGGCACTTAATAAAGTCTTGAATCTCAGCCATGTAGCTTTAGGTCTTATTTTCCTGGGTTACAGGTGAGAGACGCAAGCTTGGAAGTTAGGTTATTTCCTAAATGCACACTGTTGGTATGTTAGTGAGTGAGGAATATCAATCCAGGACTTTCTGACTACCAATCCTAGGCATTTCCAAGTTCCCCCCAGGAGTCAGGCCAAGAAATTGTGTTTTTGAAGGCAGTGGGGGAGGGTCTCAATGCAGGATCTCAGGCAAGGCAGTAAAATGAATAGACTTG
>NW_027836920.1:0-268 GCF_054177405.1 Leptonychotes weddellii
AAGTTTCAATTCATTCAAACATCATCAGCACATTCTACAGTTTTACATATTATTGTAATTACTCGTATCCTTTCTTAATTAAAAAAAATGAGCACTTTATGTACACTTACACACTTTCAGTCATTACCAAATATTTTTATTTACATTTTCTCTTTCACAGTTATGAAAATTCAACTGCAAAACATTCAAATACTCACTATGTATTTTAAGGCTTTAAAAATCAGTGTTTTCTGAGATATGTCTTATACCTTGTGCTTTCTCACTTTAA
>NW_027836921.1:0-268 GCF_054177405.1 Leptonychotes weddellii
AAGGCAACTGAGGCCTGGGAGTGGGCCTGGGGCTTTGACTGGGTGATGAGAGGAGAGAGCAGCCCCCGTCCCTGGGGCTCCCCCGCACCCACCCCCCAGAGCCGTAGCCTCTCCGAGTGGGTGGGCATCAGCACGCCCATTGCAGAGGTGGGGTCTCACCCACAGGCCGAGTCCCAGGTCAGAGTCCCACAGGACTGCGTCCCCCTGCACGCCTCGCTCCGGGACGCTGCTCATTGTTCAGGAGAAGCGGAGGTGCTCAGGAGGCCTC
>NW_027836922.1:0-268 GCF_054177405.1 Leptonychotes weddellii
GGATTCACTAATTCCCAAGAAGAGCCAGAAACACTCCTTTTTAGGGAATCTGGGAAGCCCAAAGTTCCGTGTGCACCCGATGGGGTGACAGGTCTTTCCATGGGAGTGTCCGGACTAGCTGCCCAGGGCCCCCCCTCCCCTGCTGCCCTGCACAGACCCCTGCCTGCTCTCCTCCTGCTGCCTCCTCACTCCTTTGCGAACTGAAAACCAGATCTGTCCACCCTGCTCACCCCTGAACTGCAGGCCACACTGTTCCCACTCACGGGGA
>NW_027836923.1:0-268 GCF_054177405.1 Leptonychotes weddellii
AAACAATGAATCATGGAACACTTCATCTAAAACTAATGATGTAATGTATGGGGATTAACATAAGAATAAAAAAAAAAAAGTCACAAAGCCAAACCTGGTAATGTGGCAAAGCAGTGTACTCCACCCATACAGAAGCACTACAAGTCCCCTAGAAATGGGCTGGGATGTGCAATCACCTTACAGGGAAGAGAGCCAACGTGGGGAACAATAACATAATCCATCATATTGGGCTGACATGCCATACATGTAACTTCATGAGAAAGGCAAG
>NW_027836924.1:0-268 GCF_054177405.1 Leptonychotes weddellii
ATTCTTAATCGCAGGAAACAAACTGAGTGTTGTTGGAGTGGGGGGTGGGGTGGGAGGGATGGGGTGACGGGGTGATAGACACTGGGGAGGGTATGTGCTCTGGTAAGCGCTGTGAATTGTGCAAGACTGTTGAATCTCAGATCTGTACCTCTGAAACAAATAATGCAATATATGTTAAGAAAAAAAAAAGAAGAAGAAGAAGGTAGCGGGAGGGGAAGAATGAAGCGGGGGAAATCGGAGGGGTGGACGAACCATGAGAGACGATGGA
>NW_027836925.1:0-268 GCF_054177405.1 Leptonychotes weddellii
AAGGAAAAGGAGATCAGACTTGTGGTTCCCAGCGGCACAGGGTGGAAGGAGGGGGAAGTTGAAGAAGGTGGTCACAAGGCACAAACTTCCAGTTTTAAGATAAATAAGTACTAGGGATTTAGGTGCAACATGATAACCACAGCTAACGCTGCTGTATAATATACAGAAAAATTGTTAATAGAGTAAATCTTAAGGGTTTTCACCACCAGGAGATTATTTTTCTTCATTATTTTCTTTTTTCTTTCTTTTTATTGTGTCTATATAAGAA
>NW_027836926.1:0-268 GCF_054177405.1 Leptonychotes weddellii
CACGCCCAGGCACATGGAAGCAGGCTTGAGAAACTTTCGCTTTAAACATCCTGTATCTTCCTAATATCCTTATTATACTTATAAAACCTTCATTAAGAAGCCTTCAAAGAAAGAAAAAAAGCAAGAGATGAAAAAGACAGACTTGGAGAGAGAATAAGAGATAGGAGATACCTCAGTAGAGAGAGGGAGATCAGTGTGGCGATCCACCTCCTGCTGACCTGCACCTGGCAGCCAACCCCTGGGACAGTTTGTACTAGTTGTACTAATA
>NW_027836927.1:0-268 GCF_054177405.1 Leptonychotes weddellii
CACGCCCAGGCACATGGAAGCAGGCTTGAGAAACTTCCGCTTTAAACATCCTGTATCTTCCTAATATCTTTATTATACTTATAAAACCTTCATTAAGAAGCCTTCAAAGAAAGAAAAAAAGCAAGAGATGAAAAAGACAGACTTGGAGAGAGAATAAGAGATAGGAGATACCTCAGTAGAGAGAGGGAGATCAGTGTGGCGATCCACCTCCTGCTGACCTGCACCTGGCAGCCAACCCCTGGGACAGTTTGTACTAGTTGTACTAATA
>NW_027836928.1:0-268 GCF_054177405.1 Leptonychotes weddellii
CCACCATGCCCTTCATTGGGAATCCTTTCTCTCCTTCCCTTGTGTCTGCCGAGGGTTCTTAAACTGGCTTTGATGCCCAGTCAGTGGAGGTGGAGTGGGGTGAGTGTTCCCATGGGAGTCCTCCCCAGCCTGTGGTTGTCCCCATCTGGACCTTGGCATCTAAGAAGGCATTCGTAATCTGAGAAGGTTCTTGGTGCCCGCACATCATACCACACAGGAGGCTCTTGGCTCCTACAATAAAGAAGCTGGCTTTTCGGGGTATAGCAGA
>NW_027836929.1:0-268 GCF_054177405.1 Leptonychotes weddellii
CTCTGACCCAGTCTTCTCGGCTAATCCAGCTCATGATTTGCTGCCCATCTCCTAACTGACCTCCAGCACCCATTTTAAAAGCAGGCAGTAATCGGTTTAGCATACCGCCACTTGGATGAATGACTACTCCCGTCCTAAGCAATACTACCTCGACCCCCATTGTTGTAGCTGAAACGGCTAGATCTTCCCAAGTTTGACACAACTTATGGGCGAAATCTTCATCACCGGCTCCTGATTGGGTATGTTTGCCCCTATATTCACTGTTTTC
>NW_027836930.1:0-2279 GCF_054177405.1 Leptonychotes weddellii
AGTTTGACTTCACCGATTCAGATGCCTTTTATTTCTTTTTGTCGTCTGATTGCTGAGGCACAGACAATTTCTTAAAAGTTTCCTCTTCCAGTTAATTGTCCATCTCTCCTGAATCCCTCCTACTTCTCTAACAATTTCTCTCTGTAATCTTTTAGGTTGGATCTTCTTGTTGTAACAATTCCTTAGATAACTGATTTCCCCCATGTTCCTTCATTTGCTCTCTCTCAGTACCTTTTTACATGCTCTCCTCAGGGGTCAAGGTTCAGGGCAGAGTAGCTTGTGCCTGCTTGTACATGGGCACTCACCCAAGGGTGAGGGAGGGCTGTATAAGACTTGGGTATCCATAAGTCTGTGCTTGAAGAGCTACTTCAGACTACTCTCCCTAAATCCTCGCATCCATTCCATTGCTTCAGCTACCAATTCTATGCTGATCTTCAATAGTAAAACTTCCTCTTCAACTCCAGCCTCATATTCTGAGCACCTATCAAACTATGTACTTGGTTATTTCCCAGTTTCTTCAACCTCAACGTATCCAAAACTTGTCTCATTGTTTTCTTCTCAACTTCATTCTTTATCCAGTATCTTTTATCCCCATTAATAGCATCATTTCCTACCACCTGACCAAACCTCTACCATCATCTTCCTGCACACTTCACTCTTCCCTTACCAGGAGCCAGTTAGACACCAAGTCTAAGCCATTCAGCCACCCAAAAGTCAACAGTATCTATCCCTTCCTTTCTATCCCCAGTTTTCATTTAGGATTTTACGTCTCTGGCCTAGATTTTTATCAGCCAATTTGGCTTCTCTAACTTCAGTCTCTGCTTGAGGCAATGTGCTCTTTAAATAACTGACAGTTACTTCTTTGTTCAAAATCATGTCACTTCTTTTTTCAAAATTCCTTAAATGACTCTTAATACCTTTGAAACAAAGGTTCATCCTTCCTTCCTTTTTTTTTTGTTTTTTTTTGCTAAAGGATACTTATTTATTTATTGAGGTATAATTGACATTATAATGTTAAATTAGTTTCAGGTTGTGCAATATGATTCAACATTTATATACAGTGTGAAATGATCACCACCATCTGCCACCTTGCAAAGTTGATATAATATTATTGATTATATTCCCCATGCTGTACACTACATCCCCATGACTACTTTAATTTATAACTGGAAGTCTATACTTCTCAACTCCCTTCACCAATTTAGCCTCCCCCCAGGACTCCCCTCCCCTTCTTATCTTCCTAATTTAGTCTTGGCCTCATTTCCTGTCACTCTCCTCCAACATTATATTCAGTCAAAAATTTAGAATAATCTTCTCTTTTCTCTTCTGTTTACTTTTCCATCAGACTATGTGCTCCCTGAGGATGAATCTTGGCTTTCATCTTACACATAGTTCCACTGACTCTACCCACTGCCTAAACAGCCCTGCTATGTGTCCTCTCCACTCTATCCCCACTGTCACCCCCTTTGTTCAGATCCTTCATAACTTGTACTTAGACTACTGCAACAACCCCCTAACAAGTCTCTCTTTGCCTTGGTTCCAACTCATAGACAACATTAAAGAGTGAATGCAAAGTTAGCAAGTGGAAATGTGCTTAACATCTTTCAATGGCTTCCTCACTTCTTCTGAAGAGCGTCCAGATTCCTTAATTAGCAAGGTCAAGATGTTCTGACCCTTTCCTAACCCACTGGCCTCATCGCTTGTCACTCTTGGATTTGCAACCTCAGCTCTGTGTCAGTGATAATTAATTATATGTAGCTTCCTAAATGAACTAGTCTGTCACAGAGCCAAGTCTCTGCAAATGCTAGTCTCTCTGCCTGAGAGAGTCAACTTTGCCTGGTTAGCTCATTTTCCATGATTATTCCAAACTGGGACAATCATCTCATCAGTGCTACCATAGTAACCTGTGTGTACTTCCACCACACTGTACAGTAATCATGTGTACTTTCTTGTCTTTCTCCCTTGACAGAGCCCTGGAGCTACACAACCATATGTGTGCATGTGTGCATATTTTAATCCCTTTATCCAAATACCTTAGAACAAGGCTTGATACATAGGAGATATTTTAAACATTTTTTCAGAACTAAAATTCCTTGGGGTTAAAGAGGCTACTGCTTTCGGGCGCCTGGGTGGCTCAGTTGGTTGAGCGACTGCCTTCGGCTCAGGTCATGATCCCGGGGTCCTGGGATCGAGTCCCACATCGGGCTCCCGGCTCGGCGGGGAGCCTGCTTCTCCCTCTGACTCTCTCCTCTCTCATGCTGTTTCTCTCTCACTCGCTC
>NW_027836931.1:0-268 GCF_054177405.1 Leptonychotes weddellii
AGAGAGACATCAACATCAGCGCAGCCATCACGAGGGGAGAGAGGACAAGCAAAAGCTGGAGGACAGCACTCTTGCAGCTTGGGCAGGTTGGCCCTTTGTGGGGGAGAAGTGACCGTTACTATAATTCTGCTTTACCCCATAGGCTGGCATAGCAGTAACACCATTTAAAAATATTAGGCTTCTCGCCAAACACACCCCCTTTTTTTTTTTTCAGCCAAGCCTTTCCTTGTATTTCTAAACAAAACAGTTGTTGATCTCCGAATGGGAC
>NW_027836932.1:0-268 GCF_054177405.1 Leptonychotes weddellii
ATTTAAGGAAATCATTATAACAATGAATTGTATAACTTAAAGATACCTATAAAGTGAGATAGTCAGCAACTTGTTCCATAAACATATTTAGAGCAAATAGATAGATAGATAGATAGCCTATAGATATAATTAAAAGATAATTTCATTGATGCTCTGAAAATGCTTTTGGATACCTGTCATAAGGAGTCAACAGTTTTAACGACTAGTATATCCAGATTAGTTCCTTCAATGTCTTTTTTTTTTTTTTCTTATTTCAATCATAGAAAAA
>NW_027836933.1:0-268 GCF_054177405.1 Leptonychotes weddellii
AATGGATCGTGGATCACCACATCAAAAACTAAGGATGTATTGTATGGTGACTAACATAACAATAAAATTAAAAAAAAAAAAAAGAAAATTGAAGTTCTTAGACTTCCATGTGGGGTATTTTTCCATTCTTTCTGCAAATAAATTGCAATAAGAAATTGGTAATTTGGAGGGCTAGATCTGTAACATATTGTGATTGGATGTTTTTATAAGTAGCATTATATTTGTCGAGATTATACTACATATCAAAACAAGTTATTTTCATTTTCAG
>NW_027836934.1:0-268 GCF_054177405.1 Leptonychotes weddellii
TCAGGGGAGTACAAGACTCTTGATCTGATCCTGGGTTTGTGAGTTCAAGCCATATGTTGGGTGTAGAGTTTACTTAAAAATAAAATGAGGAAAGAAGAAAGAAAGAAAGAAAGAAAGAAAGAAAGAAAGAAAGAAAGAAAGAAAGAAAGAAAGAAAGAAAGAAAGAAAATAAAAAGAAAGAAAAAGAGAAAAAGAAAGAAAGAGAGAGAGAAAGAAAGAGAGAGAGAAAGAAAGAAAGAAAGAAAGAAAGAAAGAAAGAAAGAAAGAA
>NW_027836935.1:0-268 GCF_054177405.1 Leptonychotes weddellii
CAAGAGTGAACCCTAAAATAGACTGTGAGCGATGTTGATAACAGCAGAGGCTATTCCTGTGGGGGTGTAGGGAGCATATGGGAATGCTCCGACACTTCAATTTTTCTGTGAACCTAAAACTCTCCTAAAAAAGTCTTTTAAAAAATAATTAATTAATCTCTTCCTCTACATACTTTTGCTTTTGTTTCTCTGGAGAGTCGTAATATAGAGTTTAAAATACATTTGTTGAATTGATGAATGTGTACCTAATCAATCTCTTTGAGGAAGA
>NW_027836936.1:0-268 GCF_054177405.1 Leptonychotes weddellii
CTCTGACCCAGTCTTCTCGGCTAATCCAGCTCATGATTTGCTGCCCATCTCCTAACTGACCTCCAGCAGCCATTTTAAAAGCAGGCAGTAATCGGTTTAGCATACCGCCACTTGGATGAATGACTACTCCCGTCCTAAGCAATACTACCTCGACCCCCATTGTTGTAGCTGAAACGGCTAGATCTTCCCAAGTTTGACACAACTTATGGGCGAAATCTTCATCACCGGCTCCTGATTGGGTATGTTTGCCCCTATATTCACTGTTTTC
>NW_027836937.1:0-268 GCF_054177405.1 Leptonychotes weddellii
CTTCCTGGTTTGTAGATAGGTCTTCTCATTGTGTCCTCACTTGGTGGAGGGCAGAGAGAGAGAGAGGAAGGGGGGGTCTCTCCTTAGAAGGGCACCAGTCCCATTCATGAGGACTCTGCTCTCGTGATCTCATCACCTCCTCCCAAAAGCCCCACCTCCAAATACCATCATATTGGGGATTAGGTTTCAACATGAATTTCGGAGGGGATACAAGCGTTCAGTCCGTAGCACAGATATCCACTGGTTTCCCATGCGCCAGAGCCCTCCA
>NW_027836938.1:0-268 GCF_054177405.1 Leptonychotes weddellii
ATTGTAGCAGAAAGAGCGTGATCACTTAAAATGCTGTTAAATAAGAATTCCATGGAGTTGGATATGTGCCATTGACTTAGTAAAACATTTGATCCTCAAAATTTTTGCCCTTGCCTCATTTCTGTGTAATCACGGTGATGATGATGATGATGGTGATGATGATGGTGATGATGATGATGATGATGATGATGGTGGGATGGTGGTGGTGATGATGGTGGTGGTGATGGTGATGATGATGGTGGTGGTGATGGTGATGATGGTGGTGATG
>NW_027836939.1:0-268 GCF_054177405.1 Leptonychotes weddellii
AGTCTCGAGGAAGCACCACAAAAATGGTGGTGATTTGTGTAAGATTAAGAATTAGTGAGCTGCTGGGGTGCCTGGGTGGCTCAGTCGGTTAAGCGTCTGCCTTCAGCTCAGGTCATGATCCCAGAGTCCTGGGATCGAGCCCCGCATCGGGCTCCCTGCTCGGCGGGAAGCCTGCTTCTCCCTCTCCCACTCCCCCTGCCTGTGTTCCCTCTCTCTCGCTGTGTCTCTCTCTGTCAAATAAATAAATAAAATCTTTAAAAAAAAAAAA
>NW_027836940.1:0-268 GCF_054177405.1 Leptonychotes weddellii
AGTCATCAATCACAAGGAAAGAGATCAAGAGAAGAACAGAAAAGAACTACAAAAACAACCAGAAAACAGTTAACAAAATGGCAGTAAGTACATACATATCAATAATTACTCTAAATGAAAACAGTATAAATGCTCCAATTAAAAGATACAGGTTGGCAGAATGGATTTTCAAAAACAAGATTATCTATATGCTTCCTAGAAGAGAATCACTTCAGACCTAATAACACATACAGACTGAAAGTCAAGGGATAAAAAAAGACATTCCATG
>NW_027836941.1:0-2279 GCF_054177405.1 Leptonychotes weddellii
GAAGCTTTCCTCCTGGCTCTCTTCAGTTTCTCTGAGGAAGTCATCACCTCATAAGAAGTCATTCTACCTTGAGTCTGTTGTAAGAAAGCACAAGCTAGACAGGTGGAGAGAGATGCTTGACTACCTATTTCTAGTTGTTCAGCCATCCTAAGCTCAGGTGCCAGGTAATAAGGGAAGATGCCTTCAGATGACTCTAGCCTCAGTTGCCATCTGTTACAATTAGATGAAATACTTCCAGTGAGAACCGCCCAGCTGAGCTCATCAACCCCCAGGACCATGAAAGATAAATTGTTAAACCACTAAGTTTTGATGTGGTTTATTATAGAGAGATAGACAAACAGAACACTTACATTATGCCAATTTGAGAAGGTTTATTACTAAAATGTCATGTTGATCGTTGAGAAAATGATCAGTATAGGAGTTGCAAATTCATCTGAAATTTTCATACAAAAATGTTGTAGTCTTTTTTGAATATAAATTTATTTATGAAATGTCAAGCATTTTCCTTTTCTTTCTCTCTTTCCATTTTTTAAAGATTTATTTATTTTAGAGAGAGTGTGCATGAGCAGGGAGGGGGCAAAAGAAAAGGGAGAGAAGCAGACTCTCCACTGAGTGAGAAGCCCAATTTGGGGCTCAAACCCATGATCCTGAGATCATGACCCGAGCTGAGATGATGACCTGAGCCGAAATCGAGAGTTGGACACCTAACCGACTAAGCCACCCAGGCGCCCCACATTTTATTTTCTTCTCATGAAAATGTTCTAGCATTAAATAATTTATATTTTTAAAAATAATTTATATTTAAGTTGTTTTATGATTATGCCTTTGAGGTTGGAGATAATATTACTTTTGAGGATTATTTGAAGATCTGATTTTCAGCTCCTCCACATAATCACTAGAATTTTCCATTCTTACCTGCCCATTAATAATTTTTACTGAATATTAACTTTTCTTTTATCTTTGATTCATGCTATGATTTGTCTAGATATTGTTGTCCATAATAGTTTCTTTTTTCTTTTTTCTTTTTTTAAAGATTTTATTTATTTATTTGAGAGAGAGAGAATGAGAGAGAGCACATGAGATGGGGGAGGGTCAGAGGGAGAAGCAGACTCCCTGCTGAGCAGGGAGCCCGATGCGGGACTCGATCCAGGGACTCCAGGATCATGACCTGAGCCGAAGGCAGTCGCTTAACCAACTGAGCCACCCAGGCGCCCTGTCCATAATAGTTTCTTAAGAGCATTCTCCTCTGGGAATGATTTACCATTTCATAAAGAATGATTTTAGTGACCTCTTTCATAAAGAATGATTTACCTCTTTCATAAAGAATGATATTAGTGACATTTTAAAACTTACTCAAATTTATTCATTCACTCTGTTTTTACCAGACATCTATCAAAACCTTGGGGAATTCAAGACACAGAGGGATTCAAAATTTAATAAAACATAATTTCTGCCTTCAGGAAGATTTGTCTATTAAAAGAGAATAGTCTACAAATAACCCTGTTAGAGTCAATGTTGAATGAGAGGAAGAAAAATGCAGGGAGGTTCAGAATAAATGCAAATCACATCAGCAAGGGTGATCAGCTTCATGAGGAATATTGCACAGCTGGGCTGTGGGGGCTGGGAATTTTTCTTTTGTTGTTTTGTTTCTAAAGTTTCTTGCATGTTTTTGTTCGCTTTTTTTCACACCAGTTTTAACAAAATATTTTCACATTCTTTCATCATAGGTTATATAATGTTGAGTGTACTTTTAAAAATAATTTTTTATTCAATTTATTTAAACTTAAAAAGCACAGTACACCCATTCCCCCTCCTCCCACCTCCAGCCTCTACAACCACCAGTTTGCAATTTGTATCTATCAGTTTGTGTTTTAGATTCCACATTTAAGAGATCAGAGAATGACTTATTTCACATCATACCCTCTGGTCCACCTGCCGGAGCCCAGCTCCAGCCGGGGTGGGTCTCTCGTAGGAAAGGACGGCGTCGGCGAATGAGGAGACACAGACACAGGATCAGGTTGCAAGCATCTCCTCTTGACAGCCTCGGAGGAACTTTATTTATATGTTAGGATATTTTTGTTTTTCCAAATCTTAGATCATTTTCTGGATTACAGCCATGGCCTTCTTTCATTTTTCCTTTGTAATGATTAACATGACCTTTATTGATTTCTGCTTATTGGCTTTCACTAAAACTAAAAAACAGTACGCGAAGAGAAAGGTGCTAGACAGAGCGTGACCGTTTTGTTATTTTGTTCTATAGAAACTAATTCTCCGTGGAA
>NW_027836942.1:0-268 GCF_054177405.1 Leptonychotes weddellii
ACGCCAACCAATCCCAGCAGATTACATATCCTTTTCAAGTGCCCTTGGAACGTTGTCAAGGTGTTAGGTGAGAAGACCGAAATCATTCAAGGTGTGTTTGATGACGGAATGGAATTAAATATGGAAATAAATTCAGCAAATCCCCAAGTAAAGGAACAGCTTTAGAACAGCTGATAGAATGTTCTAGGGGTGCCTGGTTGGCTCATTCAGTTAAGTGTCTGACTCTTAGCTCAGCTCAGGTGTTGATTTCAGGGTCGTGATTTTAAGC
>NW_027836943.1:0-268 GCF_054177405.1 Leptonychotes weddellii
GGTGCTTCTGGGCCAATGAAAAATGAGATGAACTTTGCCTGGTGCTCCTGGGCCAATGAAAAATGAGATGAACTTTGCTAGGTGCTTCTGGGCCAATGGAAAATGAGATGAACTTTGCCTGGTGCTTGGGGTTGGGGCGGGGCGGGGAAGCATCTTTGCTTTTAAAAGTGAATCTCCGTAAAAGCTTTTCTCTCTTTGGAGAGCTCTGATGTCTAGAAGACCTGTGCCACAATGCGGGAAGCCGCCCTGAAAATGAGGTCAGGACACA
>NW_027836944.1:0-268 GCF_054177405.1 Leptonychotes weddellii
AAGAATTATTATTAATAGCTTAGGCTCTGAAATCAGACTGTCTGGTCTGCATGCGGGCTCTGCCACCAGCTATGAGACCTTGGACAAGTCATTTACCTTCTCTGTGCCTCCGTTTCCCCATCTTTAATGCTAGCAGGTACCTCATAGAAATGCAGGAAAGATTCCTGAGTTAATCCCTCTAAAACATCTATTTTTTTTTATTCTTATGTTAATCCCCATACATTACATCATTAGTTCTAGATGAAGTGTTCCATGATTCATTGTTCGT
>NW_027836945.1:0-268 GCF_054177405.1 Leptonychotes weddellii
CCGCTGAGCAGGGAGCCCGATGGGGGGCTCGATCCCAGGACCCTGGGATCATGACCTGAGCCGAAGGCAGACGTTCAACGACTGAGCCACCCAGGCGCCACGAGAGAGGAGAATCTTAAGCAGGCTCTACATCCAGGGTGGAGCCTGACTTGGGGCTCAATCTCATGACCCCGAGATCATGACCTGAGCTGAAATCAAGAGTCAGAGCCACCCAGGCACCCCCGTAGTTTCTTTAGTTTTCTGTTGAATGACTATCCCACGTGTTTTA
>NW_027836946.1:0-268 GCF_054177405.1 Leptonychotes weddellii
CCAGAGTGGCTGCACCAGCTTGCATTTCCACCAACAGTGTAGGAGGGTTCTCCCTTCTCCGCATCCCCACCAACATCTGTTGTTTCCTGACTTTTAATTTTAGCCATTCTGATTGGTGTGAGGTGGTATCTCATTGAGGTTTTGATTTGGATTTCCCTGATGCCGAGCGATGTTGAGCACTTTTTCATGTGTCTGTTCTGCTGGCCTCTAGTTTGACCCACCTTTAATCTGTTCACCAAACTTAAACCTGAGTAATTTTTCTACAGTA
>NW_027836947.1:0-268 GCF_054177405.1 Leptonychotes weddellii
GCAAGGCGGTTCGAGGTCACACCTCGGCCCCTGTGGTCAGACAGTGACCTCAGGCTGGAGGGGGACACGTGGCCCCAGGCCACCAGCAAGGAAACAGCAGAGCCAGGCACCAGCACGCTCCCTCCCTTGAGCACAGTCACGAGTGATCCCATCAGACCCCATCCCTCTGAGTCGCTGTGGCCAGCTCGTTAAGTCTTACATCAGGGCTGGGTCAGTGGCACTGTCTTTGGAGCCCAGAACGAGGCGCGCTCGGGGAAAGTGGTGCTAA
>NW_027836948.1:0-268 GCF_054177405.1 Leptonychotes weddellii
ACGCCAACCAATCCCAGCAGATTACATATCCTTTTCAAGTGCCCTTGGAACGTTGTCAAGATGTTAGGCGAGAAGACCGAAATCATTCAAGGTGTGTTTGATGACGGAATGGAATTAAATATGGAAATAAATTCAGCAAATCCCCAAGTAAAGGAACAGCTTTAGAACAGCTGATAGAATGTTCTAGGGGTGCCTGGTTAGCTCATTCAGTTAAGTGTCTGACTCTTAGCTCAGCTCAGGTGTTGATTTCAAGGTCGTGATTTTAAGC
>NW_027836949.1:0-268 GCF_054177405.1 Leptonychotes weddellii
TAAAGAACCTACTAATGAAAGGGAACTTCCTAACCTGTGAAACTGGGAGGCCTGGGAACTCGGTAGGGGTTAAATAGGCTTTTTGCAGAAAAAACATCCAAGCCCTCTTAACATTTAAATGGCACAAAGCAGTGCATTTTGTCTCTCAGGCAACCAACAAACTAGATTCCACTTCCAGGTTAAAAAAAAAATGTGAATGTTCTTCAGGGATGGTTTGAACCTAACGCACATATATATCAGGGATCACATTTCTCAACCCCAAATCCCA
>NW_027836950.1:0-268 GCF_054177405.1 Leptonychotes weddellii
CAAGCTGAGTCATCACTGGAACGAACACACACACACACACACACAAGCTGAGTCATCACTGGAACGAACACACACACACACACACACACTCTCTCTCTCTCTTCATGACCTGGCCTGAGCCTCCCTCTTTCCTCATGAGTCCTGCCATTCCTCTCTCTCTCTCTCTCTCTCAAACACACACACACACACACACACACACTTACTTCATGACCTGGCCTGAGCCTCCCTCTTTCCTGAGTCCTGCCATTCCTCTCTCTCTCTCTCTCTC
>NW_027836951.1:0-268 GCF_054177405.1 Leptonychotes weddellii
ACCAGACAAAAATTAGGTCTCCTACTCTTCCGCCATCTTGCTCCTCCCCAATATCATGTATTTTTTCAATTGTCTGTTTTAACTGCTTAATTAGATAACAAAGTTTTAAATAATAGGAGAGATTCTGTAGGCAACTAAAATGTAAAACTCTTCAAAAAATAGTTGGGACACCAGAAATATGTCATACTTTTTTTTTTTTTTGAAAACCCTACACCTACATGAATAGGTGTCACAACCTAAACATGGAATATAAAAGTGATAAAAAAAA
>NW_027836952.1:0-2279 GCF_054177405.1 Leptonychotes weddellii
TGAGAACTTCCCTAATCTGGGGAATGAAACAAACATTTGTGTCCTAGAGGCAGAGAGGACCCTTCCCAAGATCAAGGAAAACAGGCCAACACCCCGGCATGTAATAGTAAAACTTGCAAATCTTAGAACCAAGGAAACCATCTTAAGGGCAGTTAGGGGGAAGAGATTCCTTACGTACAGAGGGAAGAACATCAGAATAACGTCAGACCTATCCACAGAGACCTGGCAAACTAGAAAGGCCTGGCAAGACATATTCAGGGTACTAAATGAGAAGAACATGCAGCCAAGAATACTTTATCCGGCAAGGCTGTCATTTAGAATGGATGCAGGGATACAGAGCTTCCAAGACTGGCAGAAACTGAAAGAATATGTGACCACTAAGCTGGCCCTGCAAGAAATATTAAGGGGGGGTTCTATAAAAGGAGAAAGACCCCAAGAGTGATATAGAAAAGAAATTTACGGGGACAATCTATAAAAACAAGGTCTTAAGAGGCAACATGATGACAATAAATTCATATCTTTCAATAATCTCTCTCAACGTAAACAGCCTAAATGCTCCCATAAAATGGCACAGGGTTGCAGATTGGATAAAAAGACAGGACCCATCCATATGCTGTCTACAAGAGACTCATTTGGAACCTAAAGATACATCCAGACTGAAAGTGAAGGGATGGAGATCCATCTTCCATGCCAGCGGACCTCAAAGGAAAGCTGGGGTATCAATTCTTATATCAGACAAATTAGATTTTAAACTATAGACTGTAGTTAGAGACACAGAAGGACACTATATCATTTTAAAGAGTCTGTACAACAAGAAGATCTAACAATTGTAAATATCTATGCCCCTAACATGGAAGCAGCCATCTACATAAGCCAACTGTTAACCAAAATAAAGAGTCATATTGATAACAATACATTAATTGTAGGAGACCTCAATACTCCACTCTCAGCAATAGACAGATCATCTAAGCAGAAAATCACCAAAGAAATAAGAGCTTTGAATGACACACTGGACCAGAGGGACTGCATAGATATATACAGAACATTCCACCCTAAAACAACAGAATACTCATTCTTCTCGAGTGCACATGGAACTTTCTCCAGAATAGACCACATACTGGGTCACAAATCAGGTCTCAACCAATACCAAAAGACTGAGATTATTCCCTGCATATTCTCAGACCATAATGCTTTAAAACTGGAACTCAATCATAAGAAAAAATTTGGCAGAAATTCAAACACTTGGAAGCTAAAGACCACTCTGCTCAAGAATGTTTGGGTCAACCAGGAAATCAAAGAAGAACTTAAACAATTCATGGAAACCAATGAGATTGAAAACACATTGGTCCAAAACCTATGGGATACTACAAAGGCGGTCCTAAGGGGAAATACATTGCCATCCAAGCCTCACTCAAAAAAACAGAAAAATCCCGAATTCACCAACTAATTCTACACCTTAAAGAACTAGAGAAAAAGCAACCAACAATGCCTAAGCCACACATTAGAAGAGAAATAATTAAGATTAGAGCAGAGATCAGATCAAGGAAACTAGAAGCTGGTTCTTTAAAAGAATTAGAAGATCAATAAACCACTGGCCAGTCTATCCAAAAGAAAAGAGAAAGGACCCAAATTAATAAAATTATGAATGAAAGGGGAGAGATCACGACTAACACCAGGGAAATAGAAACAACTATTAGAAATTATTATCAACAACTATATGCCAATAACTGAGCAATCTGGATGAAATGGATGCCTTCCTGGGAAACCTATGAACTCCCAAGACTGAAACAGGAAGAAATTGACAACCTGAATAGGCCAATAACCAGTAAGGAGATTGAAGCAGTGATCAAAAACCTCTGAAAAAACAAGAGCCCAGGGCCTGACAGATTCTCTGGGGAATTCTAACAAACATTCAAAGAAGAAATAATACCTATTCTCCTGAAGCTGTTTCAAAAAATAGGAACAGAAGGAAAGCTTCCAGACTCATTCTATGAGGCCAGCATTACCTTAATCCCCAAACCAGGCAAAGACCCCATCAAAAAGGAGAATTTCAGACCAATATCCCTGATAAATATGGATTCCAAAATCCTCAAAAAATCCTAGCTAATAGGATCCAACAATACATTAAAAGGATCATCCACTATGACCAAGTGGGATGCAAGGGTGGTTCAACATTCGCAAATCAATCAATGTGATAGAACACATTAATAAGAGGAGAGAGAAGAACCATATGGTCCTCTCAATTGATGCAGAAAAAGCATTTGACAAAATACAGCATC
>NW_027836953.1:0-268 GCF_054177405.1 Leptonychotes weddellii
TTTGTTAGAGGAGGGTCTGAGTGTCCTTCCACTGGCTGTTTTTTAAGTAACTTATTTAAAATAATCAGTATAATCAGACACATTTTGGGGTGACCTGCCATTGGCCCCTACAGGGAAATAAGAGAGAGGGGATGTAAAGCACATAAGTGAAAAATTAAAAATTGGTGAGTCTGGGCAAAGAGTATGCACTAATTTTGTCATTTTTCTGTATGTTTGAAATTATTTCAAATAAAAAGGTTTTTCAAGTTATCACTGTAGGCAAAAAAAA
>NW_027836954.1:0-268 GCF_054177405.1 Leptonychotes weddellii
CTCCTCCCTCTCATGCTCTCTCTATCTCATTCTCTCTGTCTCAAATAAATAAATAAAATCTTTAAAAAAAAAAAAAGAAACTACAGGAGCTAATGGCCAGTAGGGATGGGTGTATGTGCAGAGGGGAAGGAGAAGAAATATTCAGAGGAGTGAGGAGGGGCTGTCCCAGGAGCTGGGGAAGCAGAGCTTTATGAATGGCCGGCAGCATCAGAAGCTCCTAGGACATCACTAAGATGATTAAAAACAGGCACCCAATTTTAGTTTGACC
>NW_027836955.1:0-268 GCF_054177405.1 Leptonychotes weddellii
CACAAGGAGGAAAGAACAAACAAACAGCTATAGTAACATCTGTATAAGTGATAGCAGAGGGAGCAAGGGAGGTGTCTGAAAGACCAGAAAATATAAGACCACAAAAGAGCCATCCATTATTTCCTGGAAAGTATCACACACCAATCAGAGAATAGTAGCTGAAACGAGGAGGGATTTTACCTTCTCCATTAGCCAGTGAGTGCAAGGGCCCTGTGGTAGGAAAATCTGAAGATGACAGATAAGTCAAACTCTCAAAGCTGACCAATCG
>NW_027836956.1:0-268 GCF_054177405.1 Leptonychotes weddellii
AAGTTAAAAATAGAATATTTTTTAATTGATAAACTATCATCAAATATATCTAAGATAGGACAGACTTATGCAGAGCCTGTCAATTTTTATGTGGTGAAAATTGATATAAAATACAGAGTAAAATAAAGCTAAATGGCCACATGATACCAAACACATAGGTACATAATAGTTGGAGTAAAGACCTAAGTGTGAAAAAAAATTGTGAATCTAACAGAAGACATATGTAAACTCGTTTTATATTTCATGGGCTAGGAAGTTTCCTCATCCT
>NW_027836957.1:0-268 GCF_054177405.1 Leptonychotes weddellii
CATTCACAGGAATGTCAGAGCCGGACAACTCAGGCCCCTCGTCTGCTTAAAGAGCATCAGAATCCTCCAAGAGCAGGATGGCAGAAACTTCCTGAAGGAGGGAATGAGCTACATCCCCAGTCCCTTTCTTCTCATGTGGTTTATTTTTAGTCAGATGATCTCCGGCTCACCTCTACTAAGTAGAAAGAATGAAAACATATCATCACGGTAGAAAAGCAACAAAATGCAGATGGGGAAAAAGAAGAAAATCAAAGCAGTGTGCTTCCAC
>NW_027836958.1:0-268 GCF_054177405.1 Leptonychotes weddellii
TCTTAAAAAACCTATTAATATCTATTAAAATACAACTTGGCCAAGAATCTGATGAGACAGGAATATATCCATATATTCTTCTTTCTTTTCAAATAAATGATAAAATAAGTAATTTCTAATGACCTACTAGTAAATAGAGAGGGTTTTATAGAAAGCTACATTTTCATACTCCAATAACCAGTTAAGAAGAATTCCACAAGTATTTTAAATAAGCCTGTGGAAGTAGATCAGTCTTTAGATGATTGACTAGTTCTACTATCAAGTAACA
>NW_027836959.1:0-268 GCF_054177405.1 Leptonychotes weddellii
CCTGGGTGGCTCAGTGGTTAAGTGTCTGCTTTCAGCTCAGGTCATGATCCCAGGGTCCTGGGATTGAGCCCCACATCAGGTTCCCCGCTCAGCGGTGAGTCTGCTTCTCCCTCTCCCACTCCCCCCTGCTTGTGTTCCCTCTCTCACTGTCTCTCTCTCTCTGTCATATAAATAAATAAAATCTTAAAAAAAAAAAAAAAAGAGACACCCACAAATTGAGTGCAAAAGCTATTTTATTTTTCTCTCTTTATCAGGCGCTACACACAGA
>NW_027836960.1:0-268 GCF_054177405.1 Leptonychotes weddellii
CTCTCTCTGTCAAATAAATAAATAATATCTTAAAAAAAAAGCAGAAATACAGTTTATATGTTATCTAGTTACATTTGACTCTTTAAAGACTGGAACATGCACTAAGATTCACATAAAAATCAGTCTTAAAATGAAAATAAAAGTATACTACACTCCCCAGTTTACATATAATCTATGTTCACCTGCTTTTTCTTTTTTGTAATAAAATATATGCTTTAAAAAAGAACAGGAGCGGGGCGCCTGGGTGGCTCAGTCGTTAAGCGCCTGC
>NW_027836961.1:0-268 GCF_054177405.1 Leptonychotes weddellii
CCTAACTCCTGTCCTGCTAATCCACTGACATAATCACTAATACTAAATTTTTTTTTTTTCTTTTTTTTTCCAAACTGAGCTAGCAGCATGGATTTTAAGGGACAACAGTATGCACAGTTACATATTTTTTTCTAGCCGTGTTGAACTGAAGAGGTACAGACTGGGATTAGTCAGAGTGAGATTTAACCAGGGAAGGTTTTCTGGGTGATTATGCACCGAGATAAGGAGGGAGGGGAGCAGGGGGTGTTGATGCAAAGGAGCACTGCAG
>NW_027836962.1:0-268 GCF_054177405.1 Leptonychotes weddellii
GCTGACTCACCGTGAAGAAGTCACAGAGCGTTATGTGAGGGAAGACCTCATGGGCTCGGTTCTTTGTGCACTGACTCTTGCTCTCTCTCCAAAACCCCTGCAGTCTTTCCAGCAGGGACCCCGTGGGGCAGAGGAAAAGGGCGTACTCCTGGGGGATGGGATCATCCAGAGAAGGGTCATCACGATGACAACGCAGCCTGCAAGAGAACAGGCTGATTTCACCCATGCCACGATGGCAGGACACTTTCCCCGCGTGGGGAGGGCAGCA
>NW_027836963.1:0-2278 GCF_054177405.1 Leptonychotes weddellii
CAAAGCATGCTTTAATTTCTAGCTAAAGCAATATGGTACTGAGTAGACAATGTTCACAGAAAAAAGAAGGGAATGTAGAATTATTTTCTTAAAATGCATATAGGAGGGGCGCCTGGGTGGCTCAGTTGGTTAAGCGACTGCCTTCGGCTCAGGTCATGATCCTGGAGTCCCTGGATCGAGCCCCGCATCGGGCTCCCTGCTCCGCGGGAAGCCTGCTTCTCCCTCTCCCACTCCCCCTGCTTGTGTTCCCTCTCTCACTGTGTCTCTCTGTCAAATAAATAAAATCTTAAAAAAAAAAACTAAGGGAGTTTGTCACTATTATTAGTAGTGTTATTTTTCAAGATCTAAATGTACATGATTTCGTCTATGGCCATACCACCCTGAACACACCCGATCGTGTCTAAATGTACATGATTTCAATAATGTATTTCATGGACTCACATATATAAACATATGCATATGTACATAGGGAAACATTTATTTTTAGCCCATGAGATGTAACAAATTTTATCACAGAGGGTTGACATCACATTTAGAATTCTTCATTTTTAAGTGTCTAACTTTCAGAAATATTTGATTGCTTGATTAATCCAATTTTATATTTGAAATGGTTTGAATGATAACTTTCAGCATGGGCTAGGTGACTTTCCATAATTAACAAATGTCCTTTCAGAAAATCTGTATGTTTAAAAAATGGATTTGGGTCCTTGCATTCAAAGACATTGTTCTGCAAACATAACTGACTTAAGGTGGGGTTCTCCCCCAATTGCTTTATATCCTTTATCTCTTCTGGCAGTAAAAATTTCATGATGGGTATTTGTCCCAGTTTGGTTATATCTATTATGACATCCTTCCTGCCCTTCACTACCCCCCCATCACCTTCCCAGTCATTCATTAAGTATAAATACTCAGAACCATTGCTTCCACATCTTCCCATATCGTTCCATGGAATGAATCTTCTTTGCTTGTCTTTACCAACAAGCTTAAGGTGTGATGGAAAGACACAACTAAAAGATTTAAAATAAGCTATCCCACTTACTGAACTCACATATATGTATATATGTTAAAATGCTAATGTGCAAAATTAATACCCATCCTAGGACAGCAACAGAATGGAGAAATAGGAAGCATCAGGACTTTGCACCCCCATGGAGACAAAAATAGACTAAATTACCTTTTAGAATGTTCCAGAAGCCAGTTAAGAGAACACAGCACCCCCAGGCAAGTACAGAGGAAGAGCCTCATCAAAGAGACAGGCAAGTTTGTGACACTTGTCCAAAACAGTGGCTCACCTCCCCCGACACTCGATGGCAACACAGTGAGAAAACTCTTACCTCTCCTCAGGAGAGAACAAATGAGTTGCCTATATGGTCATGATCTGGATTCTTTTCAGCTGCCTATGGGACTTGCTTCTGTCCTGCCTGACATGGGACACAGAGGGAATGAGAGCACTCTCTGGATGCAGTGTGCTGGCTGCTCAGACAAACGGTGAGCCTTTGTTCAAATAATGAAGAGACTCCAGAGCTGAAGACAGAGAGAGGAAGGTATCATGCGTTCTAAAGAAGTAACCCCACTTTCTTAAACTGGGAAATTACGAAAACTCAGACAAGACAAATGCCCAGAACATGCGTGACAGGCCCCAGAATTACTATTATTTGTGTACTCCTAAAGAAAGCAAGTCCGGGCGCCTGAGGGGCTCAGTCGTTAAGCGTCTGCCTTCGGCTCAGGTCATGATCTCAGGGTCCTGGGATCGAGCCCCGCATCGGGCTCTTTGCTCCGCAGGAAGCCTGCTTCTCCCTCTGCCTCTCTCTCTCTCTGTCTCTCATGAATAAATGAATAAAATCTTAAAAAAAAAAAAGAAAGAAAGCAAGTCCATAATTCTGGGCCCACAGGCTGTTTTTTAAATTCCCAAGTATCAACAGAAGTTCACAAGGCATACAAAGAAATAGAAATATGTGTTCCAATCAGAGGAATGAAATAAATCTCCAAAACTGGCCCTAAGTTAATAAGAATTATTAATTGTCAACAAACAATTAATTGCCTGACAAAGAATTCTAATAACCATCATAAAGATGCTCATGGAGGAAGAAGAGAAAACAGGTAACTAAGTGGTATCAGGAAAACTATGCATGACCAAAATGTAAACTCAGAGACAGGAAGTATAACAATAATGAACTAGAAATTGGGAGCTGGGGCGCCTGGGTGGCTCAGATGGTTAAGCGTCTGCCTTCGGCTCAGGTCATGATCCCAGAGTCCTGGGATCGAGCCCCACATCGGG
>NW_027836964.1:0-268 GCF_054177405.1 Leptonychotes weddellii
GGGTTAGCCTGGTGATGGGTATTAAAGAGGGCACATATTGAATGGAGCACTGGGTGTTATACGCAAACAATGTATCATGGAACACTACATCAAAAACTAATGATGTAATGTATGGTGATTAATATAACATAATAAAATTAAATTAAAAAGAAAAAAATAAAAATAAAAAAAGAGGCATGACATAGAGATGAAAATTAGACTTCTATTTCAAGGACATCTCCTCAGTAAGGACTAATCATCACACTAAGAAGTTTTTAATGGCAAATGA
>NW_027836965.1:0-268 GCF_054177405.1 Leptonychotes weddellii
CAAACAATGAATCATAGAACACTACATCTAAAACTAATGATGTAATGTATGGGGATTAACATAAGAATAAAAAAAAAAAAAAGCTTGTTTTTATTTCCAAACATAATTTTTGTTGCTGTTATCCTTTTGTAATTGAGTTCTATCTTAATATAAGCTGTAGGATTTCAAATATTGAAGTCATTGAGACTTCCTTTATGGTCCACTGGATGGTCAAATTTTGTAAGCATTCTCTACAAGCTGGCAAATGATGTGTATTCTTTAGTAATTC
>NW_027836966.1:0-268 GCF_054177405.1 Leptonychotes weddellii
ACCAGTGGCCATTCTTTTAACTTTTATTTTGCTGGAACGCCTATTTGAAATCATATTTTAATCTCTCTTTCTGAAATTGTTTACTCCCTTGACTTTTTTTTTCAAATTATTTTTAATTTTTAATGTTTTAATTTTTTTTTAATTTATTTTTTTTTATTCTTATGTTAATCCCCATACATTACATCATTAGTTTTAGATGAAGTGTTCCATGATTCATTGTTTGTGCATAACACCCAGTGCTCCATGCAGAATGTGCCCTCCTCAATAC
>NW_027836967.1:0-268 GCF_054177405.1 Leptonychotes weddellii
ACCAGTGGGAACCTAAGAGCCCGCCAAGCCCACACCGTCCCAGGTCCGGGAAACGGACGCAACAATCCCCCAGGACCCGGGGGTCAGGAGCCAGCCGCGGGGGCGTGGCCTGATCGGTGCTTGGGCGGAAGGGGCGCGCCTTCCCGAAATGGGCGGGGCCAGCCGGCGCCCGGAGGCGGGGCCTGAGCGCGGGGGCCCACAGGCCTCCCGGACCCGGCGTGGGCCTGCGGGGTTCGCGCCGCCGGGTCGCAGAGCGGCTCGCTCCCCT
>NW_027836968.1:0-268 GCF_054177405.1 Leptonychotes weddellii
CCGGCAGAGCGAGAAGCAGGCTCCCTACTGAGCAAGGAGTCTGACACTGACAGGGGACTCAATTCCAGGACCCTGGGGTCATGCATGGTCTGAGCTGAAAGCAGCCGCTTAACCAACTGAGCTACCCAAGGGTTCCAACTGCAAATCTTTAAGGTTTAGTTAAAGCTGTAGTTAGAGTGAAATATATAACATCACATGATTAAATAAGAAAAAAAAAAACTGAGCAATCTGGATGAAATGGAGGCCTTCCTGGAAACCTATAAGCTGC
>NW_027836969.1:0-268 GCF_054177405.1 Leptonychotes weddellii
CACCATCATCACCATCACCACCATCACCACCATCACCACCACCATCACCACCATCACCACCACCATCACCACCACCATCACCACCATCACCACCATCACCACCATCACCACCACCATCACCACCATCACCACCATCACCACCCCCAGCACCCCCACCATTACTACCACCACCATGATATTCATCCAAGCAACCTCCATTTCACCGCAGTAGCCTCCTGACTATTTAACTGTGCCATCCTGACTTCTTATAGTCTAGTTGTCCCACTGC
>NW_027836970.1:0-268 GCF_054177405.1 Leptonychotes weddellii
ACTTTCTTCTAACAGACCAAAATACACCCAAAATCTACTGTGTGGCATTGATCTATGTACCAGCTGATCATACTTGATCATAATCTTTTTTGTTTCTTTTGTTCTGTTTTTGTTGGTTTTTATCTTTATATTTTACTTTTTCTTTTTTTTCTTTTTCTTTTTTCTCTTTCCCTTTCTTTTCCCCCTGCTTCAGGTCTTTTCTGATTTGTTTAGAGAATATTTTCTGGGGACGTTGTTACCCTGTTAGCATTTTGTTCTCTCATTAATC
>NW_027836971.1:0-268 GCF_054177405.1 Leptonychotes weddellii
AGTTCACAGTGCTAGGCAGAGCCTCTGGGATGTGGGGCCCAGCTATAAGTATATTTTAAAGCCCCTCAGGTGATTCAATATGCAGCTAAGGTTTCAAACCAATGTTTTGGAAAGACTTTAAAAGAAGATTGAGATGCAGAGGGATTTCTGATGAAATCCTGTTGAAGGTTTCCATTATACCATGTCAAAAATTCCTTTAGCCAAAATGGAGTTGTTGTAATAGGGGAACGTCCTGGGGATCTTCAAGACCACAAACTACAGTCACTAT
>NW_027836972.1:0-268 GCF_054177405.1 Leptonychotes weddellii
CTCCTCCCTCTCATGCTCTCTCTATCTCATTCTCTCTGTCTCAAATAAATAAATAAAATCTTTAAAAATAAAAAAAGAAACTACAGGAGCTAATGGCCAGTAGGGATGGGTGTATGTGCAGAGGGGAAGGAGAAGAAATATTCAGAGGAGTGAGGAGGGGCTGTCCCAGGAGCTGGGGAAGCAGAGCTTTATGAATGGCCGGCAGCATCAGAAGCTCCTAGGACATCACTAAGATGATTAAAAACAGGCACCCAATTTTAGTTTGACC
>NW_027836973.1:0-268 GCF_054177405.1 Leptonychotes weddellii
ACAAACAATGAATCATGGAACACTTCATCTAAAACTAATGATGTAATGTATGGGGATTAACATAAGAATAAAAAAAAAAAAAAAAGAAATACCTGTTTGGGTGGGCCTCAGTCATATGGTCTCATCCCAGACGCAGGGGCAGCTAGGAAAGTGCGAAAGTGATCGTTTCCACAGTGGGCTATGGTCTCTGCCCCATGAGCTCTGATATGGGGAAGAATCCCCAAACATGGATGTTCTCAAACTTTCTGGTTTCAGGACCCCTTTGCAC
>NW_027836974.1:0-2278 GCF_054177405.1 Leptonychotes weddellii
TATACTTTTAAGCTTGTGGAGGGAGGGGAAAAGAGGGTTAGAGTAAGTTTCCAAGGAATTTTGAAGAAAGGTTTTCAGGACCTTGAGATGCTAGCTGCTGTTAAGATAAGGTTACTTTTGGTCTCCAGCAAAACATCAGCATTAAGACAGCCATGAGTTCCTTGAGGAAGGTCACATGCTGCATGTCTCAGGGATCTATGCATGGGCTGCAAGCTGTAAGGAGATTTTAATTTAAGCTACATTTCTCTTGCCTTTGTTTTCCTCATCAACTTCATAAAGAAAACACAGTTGATTTGTCTTTAATTTTGACCACCCTCTGAAATATTTTATCATAAAATAGCCATTGGAAATCTATCAGAAAGAACAATTTTCCTGGTCATTCCAGACTCATTACAACGTGTTCTACAGATTCTGCTACTTTTTTTTTTTTTTAAGATTTTATTTATTTATTCATGACAGACAGGGAGAGAGAGAGAGAGAGGCAGAGGCAGAGATAAGCAGGCTCCCTGCCGAGCAGGGAGCCTGATGTGGGACTCGACCCCAGGACCCCGGGATCATGACCTGAGCCGAAAGCAGACGCTTAACCATCTGAGCCACCCAGGCGCCCACATTCTGCTACTTTTGACAGGTTGTGGCAGATAGACTTGAAGATGGACCCTATGAGACCCTGGCGTTCTGGTGCACACTGCCCTGTGCGTTCCCTCCCCTGGAGTGTGGGCAGGA
This sequence comes from Leptonychotes weddellii, assembly GCF_054177405.1. NCBI lineage: Eukaryota > Metazoa > Chordata > Mammalia > Carnivora > Phocidae > Leptonychotes > Leptonychotes weddellii. The sequence goes on from NW_027836974.1 coordinate 724, forward strand.
GCTTGACTTGCTTCCAACCAATAGCATATGGCAAAGGCGATGGGCTGTCCAGTCCATGATGATACTACATAAGACTGTAACTTCTGTCCAGCTAAAGCCCATCTCTGCTGACTTTCCCTTGCTGGTCTGGAGTTGAGCTGGCGTGTGGAGAGGCCCTTGCTGCCAGGACTGGAGGGCCGCCTTCAGCTGGCAGCCAGCAAGGAGCTGAGGCCCTCAGTCCCAATGCCAGTGAAAAGCTGAACCCTGCCAACCACAGACCCTTCCCTGGCTGGACCTTAGAGGAGAACTGGCCCCCACTTTCCCCTTGATTGCAGCCTTGAGGGAGACACGGATACATCAGACCTGGCTAAGCTGTGCCTGGACTCTTGACTCCAGAAACTATGAGATAATGAATGTGTGCTGTTTTAAGCCAATAAATCTGTGGTAACTTGTTATGCAGCAATCAGATGACAAATGCCCAGGTTCTGCCTTTATTTTTTTTTTTTTTTAAGATTTTATTTATTTATTTGAGACAGAGAGAATGAGGGAGAGAGAGCACATGAGAGGGGGGAGGGTCAGAGGGAGAAGCAGGTTCCCCACCGAGCAGGGAGCCCGATGCGGGACTCGATCCAGGGACTCCAGGATCATGACCTGAGCCGAAGGCAGTCGCTTAACCAACTGAGCCACCCAGGCGCCCCAGGTTCTGCCTTTATAAAATGCAGCCAGCCCTTGCAGCTGTAGCTCGATTTTGAAGACTGCAGTGCCTGAATTTCACGGGTGAATTTTACAGCTACCTCCATGATCCTCACCTACATACTGTTATTACAATTCTGGTTAAGGCAGCCTCTCCATCAGGGGCTCCACCACACTGTTTCTCCATCAGACGTTTTTATTTTAAAAATTGCTCTTATGAAAATATCTTCCCCAATAAATCTTTCAGTTGGTGACTCTTTAAAAAAAAAATGTCATTTATCCTACATCCCCTTACTGGAAAAGAATCTAGCAGATACATAAGCTGAGGTATTGGAAATGTCCGTGCTCTCACCCAACTATATAACTAATATTCCCCATCACATAATTTATTCTAACACTTTTATCTTTACAATTTAGTGATGTGCCTAAGTCCCTCCCAGATCTGCTGGCAAAGGAAAGTGGTTTAATTTGTTGATACATATTGGTTCCTGTGTATCAGTGTAGCCATTTTTTCCTCGAGAGGATGAATATTTCCTTAATGAGGGTTTTGCTACTGAGACTTCAAAGGAACTTCTAAATAATTATCATTAATCTTAGTGGGATTTTTGAGGTATTGGGTATCCAGTAACTTTAAACACAATGAAGAAAAAATTAGGCAGCTGCCTTTAAGTTCTGGTTTTTAACTCTTAGATTTTTAGTTTTTAAGTGTTTTGCTAATTGTGATGGCATTAATAATTACCAGCTCAAGGCTCAATTATACACTTAGATGAGTGGCACTATTAAAGAAAAGTAGATTTATATCCATGTTGCAAATCCAGTGACTCCTGTCTGGTCTCTCTGCTTCCATCCCCACTCCCCTTTGTCAATTTTTAGCCAGAGGATC
>NW_027836975.1:0-268 GCF_054177405.1 Leptonychotes weddellii
ATTAGTTTCCTGATTTTCTGGGATAACTTGATATCAAAATTTACCTCCCTTTCTTGGTTTATTCAAACGTCCAGGGTCCTCAGAGATGAGTACTTATTATTATAATACGGCAACCCCAAGATTTATATAAAACATATAATCACAGTAACTGGAGGGGAAAATGGGAGGAAGCTTGAAGAGAATCTTTTCCTGCCCTTGGTCTCTCGATCTGGGGGCAGCCTTTCTGATCAGAAAGTGGCCTTTGAAAAAGATGAGCAGAGATAATCAA
>NW_027836976.1:0-268 GCF_054177405.1 Leptonychotes weddellii
ACGTGCACGGAGCGGGAACTCCGAAAGAGGAAAAAGCGGAAATTCAGCCTCTGGGTCAGGCAGTGTTCCTCCACTGGCTTCATTATCCAGGTGAGCCCGGGGACGGGCCCAGGGAGGCCAGTCGAGGGGACTCGGCTCATTCGGGAACTGCTGAGCTGGCTCACTCACCCTTTCTCTGGGCCTTCCCCAGGAGCTGCCATGGAGGCGGGGGCTGGGCTGGGGCTCCTCACGGGGGCTCTGGGGCAGCCAACACTGTCCCGCATGTTCT
>NW_027836977.1:0-268 GCF_054177405.1 Leptonychotes weddellii
AGGCCTAAAATATTTACCATCTGGCCCTTTAAAGAAAAAATCTGACCCCTGCCCTAGGTATAACTACTAGTTTTCAAGGAAACAGAGAAGATAGAGAAACATGTTAAATGGTACCACAGGGATATAATTAGCCCAACCAATTTAGAGCCGATAGCTCCTCAGGACAAACTACAGGTTTCTGTAGCAAATAAATGGCAGGGTAACAAAAGGAGGGGGGATTGTTTAGATTAAAAGAGACTTAAGGATACAATACAATTTGTGAACCATG
>NW_027836978.1:0-268 GCF_054177405.1 Leptonychotes weddellii
AGTTCACAGTGCTAGGCAGAGCCTCTGGGATGTGGGGCCCAGCTATAAGTATATTTTAAAGCCCCTCAGGTGATTCAATATGCAGCTAAGGTTTCAAACCAATGTTTTGGAAAGACTTTAAAAGAAGATTGAGATGCAGAGGGATTTCTGATGAAATCCTGTTGAAGGTTTCCATTATACCATGTCAAAAATTCCTTTAACCAAAATGGAGTTGTTGTAATAGGGGAACGTCCTGGGGATCTTCAAGACCACAAACTACAGTCACTAT
>NW_027836979.1:0-268 GCF_054177405.1 Leptonychotes weddellii
CTGGTGCGGCCTCCCCTCCTCAGCCTGAGGGGAGGCATTTACTGGGTGGACCCAGGGGGCACCCTCCATGCTGCAGCTATGCCCTCTACCAAGGACACTCTAAGACCACGGGTAGGGGTAAATTCAGGCCCCACTGGATGTCCTCTTGGAGCTACGGGAAGCTTCCTGGGTGGCCAGAGCTGGTTTCCCCTCCTCTGGCGCTGGAGCCGGCCATGTGCTCCACCCTGTGGTCAGCACCTGTGATCTGCCTGACCCCTCACTGTCCCAC
>NW_027836980.1:0-268 GCF_054177405.1 Leptonychotes weddellii
CTGGCCAGGTGGGCGATTTCAGAGGCAGAGTCGTCCTGCTCACTGGGGCACGTTGGAGTGGGAAAGAGCAACGGCTCCGGGCTCAGCCACCCCATACCTTGTTTACCCTGGCAGAGGATGGGGTGAGCTTTACTCTGTAGAGATTGATCCAGAGCTGGGGGTGGGGCAGGCAGGGTCCTTAGGCAGGGCTGATGTCTGGAGTGAGGATCATGAAACAGGGCACTCAGCAGAGTCTACACTGAATGGTGGGACCCTGGCACTCAATGCA
>NW_027836981.1:0-268 GCF_054177405.1 Leptonychotes weddellii
GCAAACAATGAATCATGGGACACTACATCAAAAACTAATGATGTAATGTATGGTGATTAACATAACATTAAAAAAAAAAGGAATCAAGGAAATATAGAGCATCTTGATAGTAGGAAGTCTAAAGACAAGAGGCCCAGAGTGATGGGATGAACAAGGATGAAAGGCTGGATATGCCCAGTTTATACTGTTGGTCTAATTAAACTGTGGCTACCAGGCCTAATTGCTGTAGGAATTGTGTGACTCCATCTTGGGTGGACGGCTGCCAGCC
>NW_027836982.1:0-268 GCF_054177405.1 Leptonychotes weddellii
AAAAAATTTTTTTCAAAGAGCAAATTAGCCTATTTCTCTATTTTTCTTCTTTTTTTGGTATGTTTTATCTTGGCTGTTGCTTTTGAATTTGAAGGACAAATTCCTCACGTGTAAAATTCTGGGGTCACTCTTTATTTCCTTGACATTTATGATCTTCTGTCTTATGCTGTTGAGATTTTGTTTGTTTGTTTGTTTGTTTGTTTTTATTCTTATGTTAATCCCCATACATTACATCATTAGTTTTAGATGAAGTGTTCCATGATTCATT
>NW_027836983.1:0-268 GCF_054177405.1 Leptonychotes weddellii
ATTTTATTTTTGAGAGCCCGTGTGCACATGCCAGGGGTGGGGGAGGGGAAGAGGGTGAAGGAGAGAGAAAGAATCTTAAGCAGGCTCCACACCCAGCATGGAGCCCAAGGAGGGACTTAATCGCACAACCCTGAGATCATGACCTGAGCTGAAATCAAGAGTTGGTCACTTAACCAACTGAGGTACCCAGGATGATGCTTTATTAAAATTTGTATGGAATCAGAAAAGACCCTGAATTGCCAAGGAAATGTTGAAAAAGAAAAACAAA
>NW_027836984.1:0-268 GCF_054177405.1 Leptonychotes weddellii
CTCCTCCCTCTCATGCTCTCTCTATCTCATTCTCTCTGTCTCAAATAAATAAATAAAATCTTTAAAAAAAAAAAAAGAAACTACAGGAGCTAATGGCCAGTAGGGATGGGTGTATGTGCAGAGGGGAAGGAGAAGAAATATTCAGAGGAGTGAGGAGGGGCTGTCCCAGGAGCTGGGGAAGCAGAGCTTTATGAATGGCTGGCAGCATCAGAAGCTCCTAGGACATCACTAAGATGATTAAAAACAGGCACCCAATTTTAGTTTGACC
>NW_027836985.1:0-2278 GCF_054177405.1 Leptonychotes weddellii
AAAATCGCCATGCCACTGTTTATGCACATACTAAGATAATGGAAATGATTTCCTAGAAGATAGACATAACAATGCCTTGCAATTATTTCTCTATATACATGAAGTGTTGATGTAAATGTTTTTATAATTTTATAAGAAAACAATTGAGATTTTAAAAATTGCTATTTGTTTAGCAACTTCCATGTAATTTTAGGATATTGGAATTGTCCTAAGGTAAGTAGGAAGATGTCCCCACAGTCTTTTTTGTAGAAATAACCTTGTAACAATTTACTAGACAAATATGGACAAATATTATATACCAAGCTATCAGTTACATTTTTATAGGACAGCATCATTCGTCAACTCCGATTTTTCCAGCATTACCAACAGAGTGACTTATATATCATAAGTGCCTAATAATATAATTAAGTCAACAAATGCATAGATAAATATATTGTCCAACTTTTCTAGAAACTGTAACCATATTTGAAAGTTTCTGAAGAAAAAATATTTCTATGCAATTAGGTGGGAGAGATTTAAGTATAATAAGTAGTATGTAATAAAAATGGAATCATATTTCAACTTTCCTATGCTGCTCTTTCCCAGAACCAGGTTTGTCCTGAGATTTTATTAGATAACTGATCATACTAATTTTGTGTATGGAGAGACGGACTTTGCTCTAAGCATGTATACTGACTTCTAATGCAGCTGGAATGTTGATCATGTCTCCTATTTGCATATTAATCCATTTGTTGGTCCTGTATATCTTCTAAGAACTTATTATATTTCTCACATATCTGCTCTTAAAGATAGCATATTTTTATAGCAACATAATATTATTCATGTACCTTCTTATTGAATCTGTTTCAGTCTATATTCATAAGTGCATTAGGCATTTATTGCTATGTAACAAGTTACTCTAAATGTTAATGGCTTGAAAAGAAAATATATTTTGATTAATATCAGGGAAGTTGGTGGAGGGAAAAGGACCAGGAATTCACCTCTCCACCTGCACAACAGTTATACTAGCAGGAACAGTCTGAAGTGACTACTTTTCACTCTGGAGTTAATGCGAACATTTCAGCCTCCAGGGGAGAGCTTGGATAGTTAATTTCTGTCAATTTTATCAATCAATGTGATGTCATCTATCTATCACACACCCCCCAGCTTTATATCAGGGTATGTTGACCATAGATTCGGTACAGTGTGCTGGAGCCAAGGTACACAATAAGGAACTTCTCCAAATCTTGTGATTCTATGTTTAGATTGTGCATTACTGCTTCTGATTGCAGAGGTGTACACATAGAGGTGGGCTGTCACTTTGCAGTCCTACCACCTGAAGCAGGTTCCAGGAGATTTAAGTTGCTGCACCTATTTTTTGGATATTCCAACACAATCTCATAAGGGAAAATTTAGAAAGACCATACATGCCTTTAAAAAGATGCAAGCTCAGAAAAAGACCTGAAAAGATGTTAAGCTTTCACCTCAGGCTGATGCTCAGCACAGAGATACCCTACAACAATAAAATAAATAAATAAGTAATAGCAAACCATGGGGAAGAGGAGTGTGTAAATTCCAGATTTACCATATTATAAGATTTACATATCTAGTTTCCAATGAAAAATAACAAGGCATACAAAGAAAGAGGGGAGAATAGCCCATTCAAAGGAACAAAACAAATCAGCAGAGAATGTTACTAGGGAAGCCCAGAATTTGGACTTACCAGACAGACTTTAAAACAACTGTCTTAAATATGCTCAATGAGATAAACAAAGACATGGAGACATGGACTGGTGGCTACACTTGACACTCTTGCATCTGTCAATCTTTGCATGTAGACAGTTCCCTGGGAATGGTGTGTGACTTTAGGCAAAACAGCTCATTTTACCCAATGACAACTCCCAGATAGGGGTGAAACCTGAGGGCTGTTAGAATATAGCATTTCTAGCATTTAGAAAAATAATCACTTCAGTCTTAAAAGTGAAATTAGTATTTGTATCAAGGAGAAACAAAATTATCTCTACTCACAGATTACATGACCATATATATAGAAGATCCAAAAAATTTGTAAGAGAGCTAATAGAGCCAATAAATAAATTAAGCAAAGTTACAGTGTAAAAGGTCAACACACAAAAGTAATTTTTTTTTAATTTTTTTAATTTATTTTTTCTTTATTCTTATGTTAATCCCCATACATTACATCATTAGTTTTGGATGAAGTGTTCCATGATTTGTTGTTTGTGCACAACACCCAGTGCTCCATGCAGAATGTGCCCTCCTCAATACCCACCACCAGGCC
>NW_027836986.1:0-268 GCF_054177405.1 Leptonychotes weddellii
AGGCCTAAAATATTTACCATCTGGCCCTTTAAAGAAAAAATCTGACCCCTGCCCTAGGTATAACTACTAGTTTTCAAGGAAACAGAGAAGATAGAGAAACATGTTAAATGGTACCACAGGGATATAATTAGCCCAACCAATTTAGAGCCGATAGCTCCTCAGGACAAACTACAGGTTTCTGTAGCAAATAAATGGCAGGATAACAAAAGGAGGGGGGATTGTTTAGATTAAAAGAGACTTAAGGATACAATACAATTTGTGGACCATG
>NW_027836987.1:0-268 GCF_054177405.1 Leptonychotes weddellii
ATGAAACACTACATCTAAAACTAATGATGTAATGTATGGGGATTAACATAACAATAAAAAAAAAAAACTTCTGCTCCTTGAAAGATACTATTGAAAGAAAGAAAAAACCAGCCATGGACTGGGAGAAATTATTTTACAAATCACAGGTCTGATAAAAGATTTGCATCCAGATTATATAAAGAACTCTCAAAACTCAGTACTAAGAAAATAAACAGCCTAATGAAAATCCATGTTGTTTTTTGTGTCAATAGTTCGTTCATTTTTATAG
>NW_027836988.1:0-268 GCF_054177405.1 Leptonychotes weddellii
TCTTAAAAAACCTATTAATATCTATTAAAATACAACTTGGCCAAGAATCTGATGAGACAGGAATATATCCATATATTCTTCTTTCTTTTCAAATAAATGATAAAATAAGTAATTTCTAATGACCTACTAGTAAATAGAGAGGGTTTTAAAGAAAGCTACATTTTCATACTCCAATAACCAGTTAAGAAGAATTCCACAAGTATTTTAAATAAGCCTGTGGAAGTAGATCAGTCTTTAGATGATTGACTAGTTCTACTATCAAGTAACA
>NW_027836989.1:0-268 GCF_054177405.1 Leptonychotes weddellii
ATTAGTTTCCTGATTTTCTGGGATAACTTGATATCAAAATTTACCTCCCTTTCTTGGTTTATTCAAACGTCCAGGGTCCTCAGAGATGAGTACTTATTATTATAATACGGCAACCCCAAGATTTATATAAAACATATAATCACAGTAACTGGAGGGGAAAATGGGAGGAAGCTTGAAGAGAATCTTTTCCTGCCCTTGGCCTCTCGATCTGGGGGCAGCCTTTCTGATCAGAAAGTGGCCTTTGAAAAAGATGAGCAGAGATAATCAA
>NW_027836990.1:0-268 GCF_054177405.1 Leptonychotes weddellii
CTCCTCCCTCTCATGCTCTCTCTATCTCATTCTCTCTGTCTCAAATAAATAAATAAAATCTTTAAAAATAAAAAAAGAAACTACAGGAGCTAATGGCCAGTAGGGATGGGTGTATGTGCAGAGGGGAAGGAGAAGAAATATTCAGAGGAGTGAGGAGGGGCTGTCCCAGGAGCTGGGGAAGCAGAGCTTTATGAATGGCTGGCAGCATCAGAAGCTCCTAGGACATCACTAAGATGATTAAAAACAGGCACCCAATTTTAGTTTGACC
>NW_027836991.1:0-268 GCF_054177405.1 Leptonychotes weddellii
ACGTGCACGGAGCGGGAACTCCGAAAGAGGAAAAAGCGGAAATTCAGCCTCTGGGTCAGGCAGTGTTCCTCCACTGGCTTCATTATCCAGGTGAGCCCGGGGACGGGCCCAGGGAGGCCAGTCGAGGGGACTCGGCTCATTCGGGAACTGCTGAGCTGGCTCACTCACCCTTTCTCTGGGCCTTCCCCAGGAGCTGCCACGGAGGCGGGGGCTGGGCTGGGGCTCCTCACGGGGGCTCTGGGGCAGCCAACACTGTCCCGCATGTTCT
>NW_027836992.1:0-268 GCF_054177405.1 Leptonychotes weddellii
GAGAGAGCTGCTCCCCAGGGCTGATGCAGCCCTGTACGGCTCGCTTTGCTGCCACACGTCTCCCGGCCGGACCCCACCTCGGTTCGCTGCCACATGCCTTGTACGGCTAGACACCACCCATCTGGGGTCACACCGCTCGGGTCTGAATCTCAGCTGTGTGAGCCTGAGTGCAGTATCGCAAGCTGCTCTGCGCCCCAATCCCCCAGCTCTACGATGTAGTCTGGAGTTACGACGTGTGGATTAAACAGCACTGACGAACACCGAGCAC
>NW_027836993.1:0-268 GCF_054177405.1 Leptonychotes weddellii
ATTATGACCTGAGCTGAAATCAAAACTTAACCAACTGGGCGCCTGGGTGGCTCAGTTGGTTAAGCGACTGCCTTCGGCTCAGGTCACGATCCCGGAATCCCTGGATCGAGTCCCGCATCGGGCTCCCTGCTCGGCGGGGAATCTGCTTCTCCCTCTGACCCTCCCCCACTCATGTTCTCGCTCTCTCTCTCTCTCTCTCATTCTCGCTCTCTCTCTCTCATTCTCGCTCTCTCAAAATAAATAAATAAATCTAAAAAAAAAAAAAAAA
>NW_027836994.1:0-268 GCF_054177405.1 Leptonychotes weddellii
GTCTGCCTTCGGCTCAGGTCATGATCCCAGTGTCCTGGGATCGAGCCCCGCATGGGGGGGGGGGGGGGTGTCCCTGCTCAGCGGGAAGCCTGCTTCTCCCTCTCCTACTCCCTCTGCTTGTGTTCCCTCTCTCGCTGTGTGTCTCTCTGTCAAATAAATAAATAAATAAATAAATCTTTAAAAAAAAGAGAGAGAGAGATAATTATCATTGTGGTACATCCTTACAATGCCATATTATTCTAAAAAGAAATGAGCTATCAAGCCACAA
>NW_027836995.1:0-268 GCF_054177405.1 Leptonychotes weddellii
AACAGGAGATTGAAGAAAAGAATAGCAGCAACTCTCTGAACAGAAAAGCGACTACTTCTGGAAGGTAGGACGTGGGGAGAAGTGAATCCGAGGCAATATTCGGGAGGATAGACGGCGGGGGAGGGGGCCTCCATCAGCTGCTACTGGCAAGTGATAGAGCAGCAGAGCACAAAATCGGAACTTTTAGAAGTCGGCTTTGCTGAGGGATGTTGCTCCAGTGGCTAAGTGGAGGGTGGAACCCTCGCTGGGACAGTGTGGTCTCAGGACC
>NW_027836996.1:0-2277 GCF_054177405.1 Leptonychotes weddellii
CTGCACCAGCTTGCATTCCCACCAACAGTGTAGGAGGGTTCCCCTTTCTCCGCATCCCCGCCAACATCTGTCATTTCCTGACTTGTTAATTTTAGCCATTCTGACTGGTGTGAGGTGGTATCTCATTGAGGTTGATGTATTCTTTTTGAAACTGTTGTTTACACCTTTATTGTTAACAAGGTCCTATAAAGTGGGTTTTTTTAAATTTTTATTTTAATGTTAATTTTTGTTTATTTACTTATATTTTAATTCCAGTATGGTTAACATGCATGTAATATAGTTTCAGGTGTACAATATAGTGACTCCCAGTTTTATACATTACTCAGTGCTCACCAAGATAAGTGTACTCGTAATCCCCTTCACATATTTCATCCATCCTCCCACCCACCTACCCTCTGGTAACCATCTGTTTATTGAGTCTATTTCTTTGTTTGTCTCTCTCTCTCTTTGCTTGTTTGTTTCTTAAATTCCACATATGAGTGAAATGGCTGAAATCCTTTTTTTAAAAAAAAAATTTATTGTTAATCACCATACATTACATCATTAGTTTTTGATCATCATTAGTTTTTGATGTAGTGTTCAATGATTCATTGTTTGCATATAACACCCAGTGCTCCATGCAGAAAGTGCCCTCTTTAATACCCATCACCAGGCTAACCGTTTTTATGGCTGAAAAATATTCCATTGTCTATATTTACCACATCTTCATTATCCATTCATCTGCCCATGGATAATTGGGCTGCTTCCATAGTTTGACTATTGTAAGAATACTGCAATAAACATAGGGGTGCATATATTCCTTTGTTAGTGTTTTTGCATTCTTTGGGGAAATAGCCAGTAATGTGATTACTGGATTATAGGGTAGTTCTATTTGTAATTTTTTATAGAAGTTCCATACTGTCTTTCACAGTGGCTGCACCAGTTACATTTCTACCAACAGTGCAAGAGTATTCCCCTTTCTCCACATCCTCACCAACACTTGTTATTTCTGGTGGTTTTGACTTTAGCCATTCTGACAAGTAGTTTTGATTTGCATTTCCCTGATGATGAGTGATGTTGAACATCTTTTCATATGTCTATTGGCCATCTGTATATCTTCTTTGGAGAAATGTCTGTTCATATTTTCTACCCACTTTTTTAATTGGATTATTTGGTTTTAGGGCTGTTGAGTTGTATAAGTTCTTTATATACTTTGGATACTAACTCTTTTTTTTTAAATTTTTTTTTTATTTACATACAATGTATTATTTGGTTTAGGGGAACAGGTCTGTGGTTCATCAGTCTTACACAATTCACAGTGCTCACATAGTACATACCCTCCCCAATGTCCATCACCCAGCCACCCCATCCCACCCATCCCCCTCCACTCCAGCAATCCTCAGTTTGTTTCCTAAGATAAAGAGTCTCTTATGGTTTATCTCCCTCTCTGGTTTGATCTTATTTCATTTTTTCCTCTCTTCCCCTATGATGCTCTGTCTTGTTTCTCAAATTCCTCATATCAGTGAGATCATATGATACTTATCTTTTTCTGATTGACATATTTCCCTTACCATAATATCGTCTAGTTCCATCCACATCATTACAAATGGCAAGATTTCATTTTTGATGGTTGCATAATATTCCATTGTGTATCTATATACCACATCTTCTTTATCCATTCATCTGTTGATAGACATCTAGGCTCTTCCTATAGTTTGGCTATTGTGGACATTGCTATAAACACTGGGCTGCACGTACCCCTTCAGATCCCTACATTTGTATCTTTGGGGTAAATACTCAGTAGTGCAATTGCTGGGTCATAGGTAGCTCTATTTTCAACTTTTTGAGGAACCTCCATACTATTTTCCAGAGCCGTTACACCAGCTTGCATTCCCACCAACAGTGTAGGAGGGTTCCCCTTTCTCCACATCCTTGCCAACATCTGTCGTTTCCTGACTTGATAATTTTAGCCATTCTGACTGGTGTGAGGGTATCTCATTGAGGTTTTGATTTGGGTTTCCCTGATGCCGAGTGATATTGAACACTATTGCATGTGTCTGTTGGCAATTTGGATGTCTCCTTTGCAGAAATGTCTGTTCATGTCTTCTGCCCATTTCTTGACTGGATTCTTTGTTCTTTGGGTATTAAGTTCTTTATAGATTTTGGATTCTAGCCCTTTATCTGATATGTCATTTGCAAATATCTTCTCCCATTCTGTCAGTTGTCTTTTGGATTTGTTGACTGTTTCCTTTGCTGTGCAAAAGCTTTTTATCTTGATGAAGTTCTAATAGTTCATTT
>NW_027836997.1:0-268 GCF_054177405.1 Leptonychotes weddellii
TTTGTTAGAGGAGGGTCTGAGTGTCCTTCCACTGGCTGTTTTTTAAGTAACTTATTTAAAATAATCAGTATAATCAGACACATTTTGGGGTGACCTGCCATTGGCCCCTACAGGGAAATAAGAGAGAGGGGATGTAAAGCACATAAGTGAAAAATTAAAAATTGGTGAGTCTGGGCAAAGAGTATGCACTAATTTTGTCGTTTTTCTGTATGTTTGAAATTATTTCAAATAAAAAGGTTTTTCAAGTTATCACTGTAGGCAAAAAAAA
>NW_027836998.1:0-268 GCF_054177405.1 Leptonychotes weddellii
CACAAGGAGGAAAGAACAAACAAACAGCTATAGTAACATCTGTATAAGTGATAGCAGAGGGAGCAAGGGAGGTGTCTGAAAGACCAGAAAATATAAGACCACAAAAGAGCCATCCATTATTTCCTGGAAAGTATCACACACCAATCAGAGAATAGTAGCTGAAACGAGGAGGGATTTTACCTTCTCCATTAGCCAGTGAATGCAAGGGCCCTGTGGTAGGAAAATCTGAAGATGACAGATAAGTCAAACTCTCAAAGCTGACCAATCG
>NW_027836999.1:0-268 GCF_054177405.1 Leptonychotes weddellii
GGTGCTTCTGGGCCAATGAAAAATGAGATGAACTTTGCCTGGTGCTCCTGGGCCAATGAAAAATGAGATGAACTTTGCTAGGTGCTTCTGGGCCAATGGAAAATGAGATGAACTTTGCCTGGTGCTTGGGGTTGGGGCGGGGCGGGGAAGCATCTTTGCTTTTAAAAGTGAATCTCCGTAAAAGCTTTTCTCTCTTTGGGGAACTCTGATGTCTAGAAGAGCTGTGCCACAATGCGGGAAGCCGCCCTGACAATGAGGTCAGGACACA
>NW_027837000.1:0-268 GCF_054177405.1 Leptonychotes weddellii
CTGGGGTCCCTGGATTGAGCCCTACATCAAGCTCCCCACTCAGCGGGGAGTTTGCTTCTCCCTCTCCTTCTGCTTCTTCCCCTGCTCATGCTCTCTCTCGCTCGCTCACTCCCTCTCTCAAATAAAAAAATAAAATCTTAAAAAAAAAGACCTCTACCGATGGACCTATAACAAAACAGGGATAGAGGGGATGGACTTTCATTTTGTCAAACCTTGCGAAAGGTCTCCTAGAAATATTGTATTTAAAAAGTTTCATCATATTTATAAA
>NW_027837001.1:0-268 GCF_054177405.1 Leptonychotes weddellii
CCCACTCCCCCTGCTTGTGTTCCCTCTCTCACTGTGTCCCTCTCTGTCAAATAAATAAATAAAATCTTAAAAAAAAAAAAGTATTAGATTTTAGGATCTTTTTCTATCATGGTATTTCTTGGGTAAGTCCTGCCTCTGAGCTCTGAGCATCTGGCTCACCCATGGTATCAGAGTATGTCCATATTCATAACTGCCGAATCCTAGAACGTGCTGATGACTTTGGAGCCAACACTCTTTATTTTAAAAACTAGCCAAATGAAGTGTTTGA
>NW_027837002.1:0-268 GCF_054177405.1 Leptonychotes weddellii
AAAATAAGACTGTAGTAGCTATACCTCTAAAACTCCTAAACTGTCAGAAATATAAAATTTCATTAGTGTTGGGGCGCCTGGGTGGCTCAGTTGGTTAAGCGACTGCCTTCGGCTCAGGTCATGATCCTGGAGTCCCGGGATCGAGTCCCGCATCGGGCTCCCTGCTCAGCGGGGAGTCTGCTTCTCCCTCTGACCCTCCCCCCTCTCATGTGCTCTCTCTCTCATTCTCTCTCTCTCAAATAAATAAATAAAATCTTAAAAAAAAAAA
>NW_027837003.1:0-268 GCF_054177405.1 Leptonychotes weddellii
GCGCCTGGGTGGCTCAGTCGTTAAGCGTCTGCCTTCGGCTCAGGTCATGATCCCAGGGTCCTGGGATCAAGCCCCATATAGGGCTCCCCGCTCCGCAGGAAGCCTGCTTCTCCCTCTCCCACTCCTCCTGCTTGTGTTCCCTCTCTCGCTGTGTCTCTCTCTGTCAAATAAATAAATAAAAATCTAAAAAAAAAAAAAACCATTTAAGTTTGCATGTACACAAATTAGGTTAGTAAGCTTTTCTAGCAGGACATTTGACTTTGTAACA
>NW_027837004.1:0-268 GCF_054177405.1 Leptonychotes weddellii
GAGAGAGCTGCTCCCCAGGGCTGATGCAGCCCTGTACGGCTCGCTTTGCTGCCACACGTCTCCCGGCCGGACCCCACCTCGGTTCGCTGCCACATGCCTTGTACGGCTAGACACCACCCATCTGGGGTCACACCGCTCGGGTCTGAATCTCAGCTGCGTGAGCCTGAGTGCAGTATCGCAAGCTGCTCTGCGCCCCAATCCCCCAGCTCTACGATGTAGTCTGGAGTTACGACGTGTGGATTAAACAGCACTGACGAACACCGAGCAC
>NW_027837005.1:0-268 GCF_054177405.1 Leptonychotes weddellii
ATGTTTACATTATGCCAAAATTGCTATTCAGTTCAGGCAGTCAAAATGTGAAATTAGGTAAACAAGCTCCACATGATTAACTTGTAGTATGTCTTAAGAAATGCCAGGGGCACCTGGGGCGCCTGGGTGGCTCAGTTGGTTAAGCGACTGCCTTCGGCTCAGGTCATGATCCTGGAGTCCCGGGATCGAGTCCCACATCAGGCTCCCTGCTCAGCAGGGAGTCTGCTTTTCCCTCTGACCCTCCTCCCTCTCGTGCTCTCTCTCATTC
>NW_027837006.1:0-268 GCF_054177405.1 Leptonychotes weddellii
CCTGGGTGGCTCAGTGGTTAAGTGTCTGCTTTCAGCTCAGGTCATGATCCCAGGGTCCTGGGATTGAGCCCCACATCAGGTTCCCCGCTCAGCGGTGAGTCTGCTTCTCCCTCTCCCACTCCCCCCTGCTTGTGTTCCCTCTCTCACTGTCTCTCTCTCTCTGTCATATAAATAAATAAAATCTTAAAAAAAAAAAAAAGAGACACCCACAAATTGAGTGCAAAAGCTATTTTATTTTTCTCTCTTTATCAGGCGCTACACACAGAGA
>NW_027837007.1:0-2277 GCF_054177405.1 Leptonychotes weddellii
AAAAAGTTAAACATAAAGCTATCATATTATTTTGCAATTCTACCCCGAGGAATAAACCCAAAAGAGTTGAAAACAGGTATTCAAATACTTCTACGGTAATGTTCATAGCAGCGGGATCCACAAAAGTCAAAAGATAGAAACAACTCAGATGCCTATCAACAGATGATTGGATAAGCAAAATGTGGTGTATCCATACAATGGAACATTATTCACCTATAATAAGGAGTAAAGGGCCAACACCTGCTACCACATGGATAAGCCCTGACAACATTACACTTAAGTGAAAGAAGCCAGACACAGAAGGTCACATGTTGCCGTATGATTCCATTTCTTTCAAGTGTCCTGAATAGGTAAATCCCGAGAGACAGAGTAAATTGGTGTTAGCCACAGGCTGGGGGAGGGAGAACAGGAAACGACTGTTTAATGGGTACAGCTTCCCTTTGGGGAGATGAAAATGTTCTAGAATTTGATGGAGGTGGTCATTCACACAGCACCATGAGTATATAAAACGCCACTGAATTGTACACTTTAAAATAGTTGATTTTACGTTGTATGAATTTCAGCTCAATTTAAAAAAAAAAGAAAATGAAAAAAAAGACGTCAGGCTAGGGGTTAGCTTCACCTTGAGGTGGGGGTAGTGCCTGGAAGGAGCACAAGGGCAGCTTCCGGGGGGCTGGGTTCTGGTTGCACTTGTGCGTGACCTTGTGAGAATCCAGCCACCTATATCCTGATGACGTGTGCTGTGACCTCCATGCATTTTATAAAAGTAGCAGGAAGCTTTGTTTTGTACTCTTTAAAAAGGGAAATTCTTCTCTCCACATTTAAGATGGTGACGGCAACTTTTATCTGGTGACAGGGCCAAGGTGAGGTTGATGCAAGTAAGGTGAACCGTGCAAATGCAGGGTCAGATCCTGCCTTTGTTTCAAAGACTGGTATTTTATTCATCATGGCATTTTTGCATTTGTTATGTTTTTGGAAATACTGCCATTAAAATAGCATTTATCTTGGCTACTGAGGGGTTTTTTTTTGGCATCCTGTTAAATGTTGCACTTCTCACTACGAGTGCCTCACTCACCTCACCTCAGTCCTGCCCGGCCCTAATTTCAAGCTGGCACCATTGGTGAATCACAAGGGCGACCTGCCCTCATCTGCCTCGCACTGGCTCCAACCCAGAATGCTCACACAAATACGGGGGGTGCGCCGCCTCAGGTGGCACGGACAAGACCCCCACCCTTCTCCCTGACACTCCACCAAGCCTCCTGACCCCTCAACTTCTGGGACCCTGAGAGGGTTCATTACTTAGCAGGCAGGGACCCATGGCCCCACACTGTCTGCTAAGAAGCTGAATACGAGGTAGTAGCCAGAGTCCGTCATGGGGAAATCCCAGGAGGACCCTCGCAAGTGAGCATGCCCCATTCCCATAATGGTTAGCCACATTCACTTCTGGAAGTGCTGCTTGGTCCTTTGTTTTCTGAGGGGGCAAATGTAAGCACAGTTGTCTTGAATGCGCATTTCAGGAGATAAGACAAGAGGATGTGGCATTACTTTTCCAGTACTCTTTCTTTCTCTTGTACTCCCGGGGATTCACTTATGAAATCAGACCCTTCCATCTTGAAGAAAAATGTTTCCCTTGACATCCAAGGGAAAGTGACATAGTCTTAACATTTTTCTTCTAGCATGGAGGACATTAGGAGAAGGAAGGGAAAAATGAAGGGGGGGAAATCAGAGGGAGAGATGAACCATGAGAGACTATGGACTCTGAGAAACAACTGAGGGTTTTGGGGGGGGGGATGGGTTAGACCGGTGATGGGTATTAAGGAGGGCACGTACAGCATGGAGAACTGGGTATTATACGAAAACAATGAATCGTGGATCACCACATCAAAAACTAATGATGTTTGTATGGTGACTAACATAATAAAAGAAAATTTTTTTAAAAAAGGAAAAAATAAACAAATATTTATGAAGCAATATATTTTTTAAATGTGGCAAAGTAGAAATTTCTCCAAAGAATGTGGTGATTTTTAGCATTTAATAATTCAGTGTATCCTATCGAGTTAGTAAAAGTACACTGTATAGGGGCACCCGGGTCAGTCGTTAAGCGTCTGTCTTCGGCTCAGGTCATGATCTCAGGGTCCTGGGATCGAGCCCCGCATCGGGCTCCCTGCTCCGCGGGAAGCCTGCTTCTCCCTCTCCCACTCCCCCTGCTTGTGTTCCCTCTCTTGCTGTCTCTCTCTCTCTGTCAAATAAATAAATAAAAATCTTTAAAAAAAAAAA
>NW_027837008.1:0-268 GCF_054177405.1 Leptonychotes weddellii
ACAAATATATTTTTTTTCCTGGAGAAAGAAATCTCAAACTTAGAGCAGCACAAAACCAGAACTATTCCAAATATAAGGTAAAATATTTTTCAAAGATGTACATATTTGTCAATCGGGGATGTGGTTTCTGCTCGTAGTGTGAACATAAAAGGCTATGCAAATAGAAAGGAATAAAAACTCTCTTTAATTACAAATGTTTTGTGTTTTATGAATGGAACCTTGGAGTGTTGTAGCTGAAGGATTTTTTTTTTCCAGAAATTTTCAGTAC
>NW_027837009.1:0-268 GCF_054177405.1 Leptonychotes weddellii
CTTCATCGCTTCTTTTTACTGAGCGGTTGGTTCTTTTTTGTGTTTCTTTCTTTCTTATTGAAGGCGCCAGTGGTCGTCATGCTTTCTACGCGGTTATACATGCAAGATATACATGAGTTAATGTTAATATCCACGGGTCTAGGACACAACAGGAACTCAGCAAACATTTACTGAATAATGAATAAGTGCAAAGAAATGCAACCAAACATTTATGTATTACATGTATGATTAAGGTCACATAGTAAAATGCCTGTATCCTGACATCGCC
>NW_027837010.1:0-268 GCF_054177405.1 Leptonychotes weddellii
ACGCTCTCTGCAGAGGTCTGCGGAGCTAAGGCTGACGGCTCGGGCTCTGGCAGGGCCACGGACACGGCGGTCCGGGGCAGGGGGGTGGGCCGAGGCCGGGGGGGAGGTCACCGCGCGGGGCGGAGGGGCCAGGGCAGCGCAGAGATCACAGCACGGCATCCAGAGGACGATGTTGGGGAATGGAGAGCAGGTGCTACAGGGCTTGGCTGGTCTTCGCGGCCATGTGTCCCTGGTTCACTGCTGGGTCCGAGCCCAGGAAGGCCCCCAG
>NW_027837011.1:0-268 GCF_054177405.1 Leptonychotes weddellii
AGGGAGGTTCGGGGGGAAAGGGCTCGTGCTGGGGGGAGCTCCTGAAATAGGTGAGGCTGGACTGGACACGGGGGACCCCAGCCATCCTTCAAGTGTATTTCTGAGCAAAGAATAAGGAAAATGAAAGCCGCACTGGGAAGGATAGTCTGGCAGCAATGTACAGATGGTGCTCAAGGCTGGAAGATGTTCTAGCTTATTCCGTGGACCACGGGCCTAAATTTGACAGGTTCAAGAACATGGCTTGACTTATGTTTCCACTCAGGAGGTG
>NW_027837012.1:0-268 GCF_054177405.1 Leptonychotes weddellii
GCAAGGGGGTTCGAGGTCACACCTCGGCCCCTGTGGTCAGACAGTGACCTCAGGCTGGAGGGGGACACCTGGCCCCAGGCCACCAGCAAGGAAACAGCAGAGCCAGGCACCAGCACGCTCCCTCCCTTGAGCACAGTCACGAGTGATCCCATCAGACCCCATCCCTCTGAGTCGCTGTGGCCAGCTCGTTAAGTCTTACGTCAGGGCTGGGTCAGTGGCGCTGTCTTTGGAGCCCAGAACGAGGCGCGCTCGGGGAAAGTGGTGCTAA
>NW_027837013.1:0-268 GCF_054177405.1 Leptonychotes weddellii
CTAGCTGAATTCCTGGGACCAGAGGAAATTTATGTCTCTTACTTCTCTTCCATCTTGCTCCTCCCCCCTGTTCCACATATTCGTAATACAGTTAGATTCTTTTGTCACAGTCTGCAGACCATTAAGGGATCCCCAACCTCCTAAATGATTTTAAAATATTTGTGTATGTTAAGATTTGCTCTTTGTTCTCTAATGTTCTTTGGATTTTGACAAATGCAGAGTGTCATGTATCCCCCATTGCCATATTATATAGAATAGTTTCACTTAC
>NW_027837014.1:0-268 GCF_054177405.1 Leptonychotes weddellii
CATGTTTTAAGGCACAGCTTAATCGGAAAAATAATGTTTAAGAATGATATTCCTACCCAGTGGCAGAAGTTTATGTTCACTTGGTAAAAATGAAGAAGTTGAATATTTCTTACACACCACGGAGTGTGCTTATAAATTCATACCTGTTACATGAAGAAAGAGTATTTCAGGACAACTTGTTTTATCACTTAAAAATATATACCTGGGGGCGCCTGGGTGGCTTAGTTGTTAGGCGTCTGCCTTTGGCTCAGGTCATGACCCAGAGTCC
>NW_027837015.1:0-268 GCF_054177405.1 Leptonychotes weddellii
GAAGAAGCCAAATTAGTAAGTAACCTCGTTAACCATATTTATGACACTGAGGAAATAAAAACACATTGCCTTCCTCACAGAGTCAAAAAAATTCCTAGTGACCTAATGGTTTAAATATTTTTAAAATGAAATGATAAAAATAAAACCACCATATATAGGTGAATATCTGTGTAATCTCAGAGCAGGAAGGCCTTTCTAAGTATGATTTCCAAATCAGAAACTGTAATAGGAAAGATTAATAAAATGGACTACAAAAAATCCTACTACA
>NW_027837016.1:0-268 GCF_054177405.1 Leptonychotes weddellii
ATTTCCTCTACTCTGGTTTTAATAAGGTCTGCAAAGGAAACAGCAAAATGCATGTATTTAAGCTATTAGGTTTGACTCACCCCACCCACTCTCCCGCCTATTCTAATCTACCTTTTGTTCCACTGAATCTTTTCCTCTCAAGGTCACCAACAAAGGTCATGCTGTTAAATCTATTACATATACTTCTATCCTCTTCTTGTTTGTCTTCTCATTTATACAGCTGGTAACTGTCTTTTTCTTGAAACATGCTTCTTTTTTATCTTTAGTA
>NW_027837017.1:0-268 GCF_054177405.1 Leptonychotes weddellii
TACATTCTGAGAACCACTAAGTTCATTCCTAGTTAGTGTAGTGCCCAGCACATGCTAAATGCCCAGTAAGGGACTGACTATTATTGTCAGCTTTGTCGTTTTGTCACCATCATCATCATCACCATGGCATGATCCTATGGGCTGAGAACTTTCTGGTGAGGGTCTGGATCTTTTTTGGGGGGTTATTTTCTTTTTTTTTTCTATTTTTTAAAAAATTTTTTATTGTTATGTTAATCACCATACATTACATCATTAGTTTTTGATGTAA
>NW_027837018.1:0-13402 GCF_054177405.1 Leptonychotes weddellii
TTTTTTTTAAAGATTTTTATTTATTTATTTGACAGAGAGAGAGAGAGAGCACAAGCAGGGGAGTGGCAGGCAGAGGCAGAGGGAGAAGCAGGCTCCCCGCAGAGCAGGGGAAGCCCAATGTGGGACTCGATCCCAGGACCCTGGGATCATGACCTGAGCTGAAGGCAGTCGCTTTACCAACTGAGCCACCCAGGCGCCCTGCGAGCATTATTATTAATGACATTAAAAACCATGCTGACCACACTGGCCTCTGCTTTTTACCAGGCTTTTCTTTTCATCTGAAACACCCTCCCTCCAGGACCCCCGGCCTTCTTGGGGAGTGCATGATTTCATATCCTGATGGACAAAAGGGTAAACAGAGGCAGAGCACTGCCATGTGACTGATGAGCCAAGGTCAGCGAGTAAGTCAGAGGGGTCCCAGCTCAGTTATGAGCCCCAGCCAGGCTGCCCATGCTTGCCCCTTCTTGCATGATTCCAGCCCTGTGGCCCTTACTTCTGTGTCCCACCAGCACCTGGGCTTAGCCTAACAGGCCCTGGGCTGGTGCTGGCAGGCTCGGGTTGAAACCCTTTCTCTGCCTGCTCGTTGTGTGGCTTGGGCAAGTTGCTCTCCACCCTTCGCCCCCCACCCCCGCCCTGCCCCGAGCCTCAGTTTTCCCATCTGCCACACTGCAGTGTCTAATTCTCTCAGGGCTGTAGCAAGGGCTAAGGACTGTGGTGGAAGTACAAGCTTGGGGTCTGGACATTGTCCAGGCTCTTGGGCTGCACCCAAGTGTCTCCTTGAGGCCAGAACTCGGCCAGCACTGGTGGAGACTTGCTTTTGCAGTCAGGCTGGGCTGGAAAGTCACCTGTGGCCTCTGGCGCCAATTTTCCAAAAGTCCCCCCTTTGCGTGCATGAGCGTCCGTGCGTGGTGTGCGTGTGTGTACTGTTTAACCCAGGCCAACGGTGACATCTCTTTCTACATGCCCCCAGGCGACAGTTAGTAGTATGGACAAGTTGTCCACTTTGGGGACCACTTGCTTGGGAGGGGCTCAATGGTCCCACACTCCCTCCTGCCACTGGGCCTTTTACGTGCTGTTCCCTCTGCCTGGAATGCCTTTCCCCTTTCCCTAAATTTCATCCATTCCCCCCTTATTCTTTATATCTCATCATAAACATCATGTCTGGAAAACATACCCTGACCTCCCTCGCTAGGCTCAATCATTTCACATTCCCCATTTCATGTTCTTACAGCTGTTGTACCTCTTTAGAGCACTTACCCAAATTTGTGCATCTCTCTTTATTCATTGAGCAACTGTCCCTGTAGTTCCCGTCTGCCTGTAGGGTGCCGGCGCCATGGGAGCTCACTGCCTGCTCGCTGTTGGGTGCACAGCACCCAGCAAGGGGCCCAGCGCTAAGCAGGGACTCATTGGGTCAGCCAGTGAATGAGTCAATAGACAAATGTGGAAAATGTCACTACACCTACTCTGCAACCTGGAAATCGAGGCATGGTGAGGGGATATCACTTGGCCAGAGTCCCACTTATTAGAACCAGAAAATCAGGGCTAGTGCCACCTGGTTCCACCCCCTACCTGGGGGAGGATCCCTACTCACAGGTGCCAATCTCTGCTTACCCGCTCCCCAGGATGGGAGTTTTCCTGGTGCTGTGTTTGCGTCGGTTCCCGATATCCAGATGTCCCTACAGCCTCTCCTGTCCTTTGTGCTGGATTACTGGGACCTGCTGTCTGGGAAGACGGTGCAGAGGGCCTTCTGGGGCTCTCCCCGTGCCCTGCAAGGATGAGAGAAGCAAAAGGAAGTGTAGGGACCAGCTCGTGTCATTTGATACGTGGATTTACAGAGGACGAGAGAGGGGATGTGACCTGCCAATGTCACAGAACTGATTACCTGCTGATTTGGGACCATGATGCATTTTTTTCAACAATTTGCGTTTTGAATTTGATTTTGTCTGTTTTACCATCTTTGAGGACGAGGGAAAATGAACCACCTCAGGAAACGGAGTAATAGACAACAAAAATCTTTTTTTAGAAGAATATGCATCCTTTGGGGCGTAAGGATGCAATTTGAAAAGGGTGTGAGGATTTATGTACAAGGATGCTCATCGCGCAGCCTTGTTTATGAGGGCCCCAAACTGGAAACAGCTTAAAGGTCCAGCACAGAGATTGGTTAAATAAATTATGGCGCATTCATGTGGTGGAATACCATACAGCCATTAAAAATGATGGCCCAGTAAAACAATATTTAACGACATGGGGAAATGTTCACAAGGTATTGTTAAGAAAAAAATCCCAGGTCTGCCCCTGCACCCCTTCTGGACGTCTCTGCCTGCCCTGGGCTGGGCTCAGCATCTCCCGGGGGGCGAGGGAACGGAGCTCTGGGTGATGCCAAGTGCGGGGGCCTGTCCGGGGCGGGGGGGTGGGAGGTCCAAGCAGGATCCAGGGACTGGTGCACAGGGCATGCCAGGAGTGGCTCCGAGGCCAGGGCCAGCCAGGAGACCATGACTCTCAGCACCCAGGACCGCAGTAGCCCCCTCTCTGACTCCTGTGAGCAGTGGGGGCTCTCTGGGCAGCAGGGCTACCTGCCTGTACCTGGGGGGGATCTGTCCTGCCCACCCACAGTGTGGGATGGGCCAGCTGCACCTTGCTTCTGAGTCTTGCTGGGAGGGAAGGGAGCCCCATGGTGGGACCTGCAGTTGCCAATTTAGGACCAGACCCCAGGCTTCTCCCACTGGCCCTCCCCCGCTGCCACTCAGTGAGGGAGGGTATTTCGGCTAACTCAGTTGGAAACTTGGGCTTTCTCTGAGGCACTCACAGGGCATGCGTGGTTCTTTTTCGCATTCATTTTCTTTCTATGCACTGTTGGTTTTCACTCGGTGCCGGCTCTAGACTAGAAGCCGGAATTAGGTTTTGTTTTTGTTTTCTGCTTCTTAGGTAGGGTGATAGACAAATCCGATCTCTCCTGCACACGGGAAGAAACAATATGGGGGCCCAGTGTGGTGACAAGATGCTGTAGGTACCCCTGCTCCTCAGCTGCTATCCTGTGACCAGTGCTGACAACTCCAGAGACTTCCGTGGGCGAGCCAGAGCTGCCCAGGACAGAGCCTGGAAGACAACAGCCCCTCCTCCTCTTCCCGGTGCCTCTTCCCAGGGACTTACCAATGAGGGGATAGAAGGCCGATCCCTGCCTCAGATAGAACCACTCTGCTATGGTTCAGAGCTCCCAGTCAGGCCAAGCCAACCTTCCTGTCTCTCCCTCCCCTTCCTCTCCTGTTCCACCCCCTTGTGCCAGTTTTCCTGGAAAAGCACCACTTCCATAATCTTGTTTTTCCGAATCCCTGCCTCAGGCTCTGCTTCAAGGGAAGCTGACATGAGCCAGATGGGGACCTGGGACACACCGTATCTAAATATATCTAACTATAACGCATGTAAACACAACTCATGGAGGCTTTGATCTTAAATACAACAGTCTCCAATCATACTGTTTTTGGAGAGAGAAAAGAACTTGACTATACCAGCAAGCCCAGTAAAGACTGGATTAAAAGTGAAACCTAGAAATTCTCTGGTTGAATAAGCCTGGCTAAAGCTAACACACATTCATGCAGATGTCCACAGCTAGGAGGATGGGGTCTGAGACAAACCAACCCAATTTGGGCCTGATGGTCCAGATGGCCCCTGCTGGACTCCAGCCTGTGGGTCAGGGAGTGCAGGCCAAGCCTGCGCCAGCCTCTGGTGGCCCCTTGCCCAGCCAGCACCCCAAGGGCTCCTCCCAGATCTTGCTGCTAGAACCCATGGGGAATCCTCCCCATCACAGGGAATGGCTGGTGGCTCAGATAGCACTGAGTGGAAGCCTTTTGGCCAGGTCACTTCCCATCTCCTTTTAAGCTTCCTCCTCCTCCAGGAAGCCCACAGGACATGCTCCCTTCTCTAAGTGTCTCCAGCCCCGACTGTAGGCAGGCTTTCGCTGGCTCAGTTACAAGCAGCTGGGAACAGGGGTCCCTAGGGGATGGGAGACTTACTGGACCCACCTGGGTGCACAGGATGGGCACACAGTAGAAAGCAGACACTGGAGAAATGCATACCTTTCGGGGGAAGGACGGGCCGTCAGACATCAGACATCCCCAGGCTCCTCTTTCTCAGGTTACAGCGTAAATGTCACCCTGTCTCATATTCAAAATCTGTTGCTCTGAGGGCTGGAACTCCATTGGTCTTGATCGGTTCTATCCTAGCGCCCAGTACACAGCCTGGCACATGAAAGTCGCTCAATACACGCTTGTGGGAGGCCAGAGTCTCTCCAGAAAGGGCCCACACCACATCGAAGGGTGGCAGCTCCACACAGGCAGGTCCTGTGTCTTTCTCACGTATGTGCCAGGCCCACAGTGTGCAACGAGCAGAGGCCCACCAAGGGAGGCAAGGGACAGAGACTGGCTGTGGCCACCGCAAGGATTGAGGTTTATTTGAAGATATCTGTGGCCCTGAGGAAGGCCAGGATTCCACTGAATAAGCCCAGTATCATGGGCTGTCACTTACTGGGTCCAGGCAGCGGGCTAAGCATTTCATGCCCACTATTTCCTAAGTACCGTGAATGAGGGGATGCGTGGTTAATGCTCACAGATGTCCCCTTCCCAGTACCCTCTTCTTTGGGCAACAACCCATCTTTACAGTGGCAAGTCTTAGAGGAAGGGGAATTCTAGGCACTCACTGTCAAGACACTGAGGGGATAAATCTCTCCTCGTCCCACACTAGGTAAGGACAGTCCGGAGGTGAGCGGAGATCCAAGCAGAGCGGTGAGACCCCCTCCCTACTGGGGAGCTGGGGGTGGGGGGGTGATGTCATCACAGCAGTGGTGGGGAGCCTCCACGCGTTGGGGATCCGGCAGGAGACCGACGGCACACTCCTCGGGGCCATGAGGAGAGTGTAATGGGAACAGTGTGTCTGTAGGAGCAGGGTTAAGAAGCCAGCAAGGGTGACATATACCTGGGGCTGTCACCTGTGGGAGCTGTCCCAGCCCAGCTTGAGGGGGTGGAGGGAGGGAGAGCTGATGCACCTGCCTGTAGAGGGAAGCTGCAGAAGAAGCCAGCCATGGGAGCTTTGACCTTGGTGGAGAGCTGGCTGGGAGCATGCATCTCTCTCCTGCCACCACTCCTGGGACGTGGGTAGTGCTATGCAGTACGAGGTCCCTGCTGTTTGCCACCTTTGGAAATCTGTTCCCTGGCCTGGCCCCTGGCCTCCTGAGTCCCCCTTTGGCCTTCAAGGAAATCCTGCTCTGCTTGTGTTGGGTGGAGTTGGTTTTGCTGCTCAAGGCCACAAACTGCAGAGGCATGATGCTATTATTATTCCTTTTAGGCCAGTAAAGACAAGGAAGCTCTTGAGGTTCGGCCAGCCGGAGGTCAGAGCATGCGGCTGGCGTGAGTGAGGCTGTGAAGGCTGGTCTGGCCCGGCTTGAGCACTCAGCCACGAAGCACCCAGACCCAGAAGGCTGACAGTGGAGGGCCGGTGTTATCTGTCACCCCCTCAGCAGGACTTCCAGGATGGTGGCTCTCAGGATGGTGGTTGGGACTCCTGCTGGAAAAGCCCGGAGTGGAGGCAGAAACATGCTGGAGCAGCCAGGAGGCTGTGGGTGGCCCAGCCGGCCGCGCGGATGGAAGGCTTGAGGCTCACAGAGCAGAATGGTCCTCACACCATGGCCTCTCTCACCTCCAGGGCTCCGACAGGGCCCCGAGTCCCGCCTTCTGTGCCCTCCTCACGGGGACACGGCACAACCTCCCACAGTCTCCCAGTCTCCCCATCTGGCCCCAACGCTCCCATCAATCACTGGATAAAAAGCCCTGGCTTTCTTGCATAAGCGGGAGGCGCTTTGTGGGAAATTATCTAAGTTATAATCCAATTACACAGTAATTACATTGGGATGGCTTCTGTAACTACAGCATTAATTAACTTTGATGGCTCCCATCAATTATATGGGAGACTGATGGTGGGGAGAGGGTGGGTGTAGTCCAGTGGGTGGGGAGGTGGGGCTGAGTCCTAGCCGTGGAGTCAGGAGCCCTCTGAGGGATGAGGGAAGAGGGAGAAGTGTCCTCAACCCACTCCACTGTCCCCCAAAGCAGAGTCTCAGGGCTGGGTGCCATCTTCAAGGTCAGCCCCTCGAATGCGCCCCCTACACTGTGCTTGAACCCTTACACTGGGATTCAAGGAGCTCTCATACACAAAAACCACCCCCTCTTAAGGCAATGCCACGTGGTGTAGGAACAGCATGGATTTTGGGACTTTGGCCAAGGTCCTGCACTTCCCTGAACTTCAGCCTTGCCGTCTGGAAAGGGTCAGGGTCAGTCTGCACAGATATTGGTGTGGACATACAACCTTCCACCCAGCCAACTGGTAGAAATACCCTGTGTTCCTCCAACGTGAAACACATACAGCATGTTCTGTTTTCTAGTGGCCCCATTAAACGAGTGAGAAGAAACAGGTGAAATTAAATTTAATAATATATTTTATTTAATCTGATATATCCAAAATATTATTTTAAAATGTAATCAAGGTAAAGAAGCCTCAGTGAGATATTTTACATGCTTTTTAAAATAGAAAATCTTCCAAATCTGGTGTGCCATTTGCATCTACTAAGCATGTCTCAGTCAAGTGCTCAGCAGCCACCTGGGGCTGGTGGCTGCTCTCCTGGCCAAGGAACATGAGGTATGCTTGGCAAACAGTGGACGCTCGGCACATCCCCTTCTCCATCCCCAAAGCCTACAAAGCCTGTCCTCCCTCTTAGTCTCTGAGACAATCTTTCACACTGGCGGGTGTCACCCAAGTCTCCCGGAGCCTTCAAGTCTTGTTGGTTGAGCACATTCAAACCATGATCAAGTCCTGTCTTGTAGCTTTCTTTTTTTGTTTTATTTTTTAAAGATTTTTATTTATTTCTTTGACAGGGAGAGACACAGCGATAGAGGGAACACAAGCAGGGGGAGTGGGCGAGACAGAAGCAGGCTTCCTGACGAGCAGGGAGTCCGATGTGGGGCTCGATCCCAGGACCCTGGGATCATGACCTGAGCTGAAGGCAGACGCTTAACGACTGAGCCACAGGGGGTGCCCCTGTCTTGTAGCTTTCAAAACACATCCTGAATCTAACCACTGCTCACCACCACCACCTCTGCCTCCACGATCCAGGCCACCCCAGGCTCTCCCAGGATCCCAGGACCGCTCCTTCCAGCCTCCCTCCTCCTGCCCTTCTCCACCCAGCAGAAATAAGAGCGTCGGTCCAATGGTGTCACGGGCTTGTCTCTTACAGGGGTTGCCCCCAAAGCAGGGGCTGTGGGAGCAGGTGGTGGATTGGGGAGGTGGTCCCGGGCAGCATCCCTGAAGTCTCTGGAGAGACAAGGGGAAGGAAGAGGAGCCTACGCAACAGTGCGTTGTGGTAATCACTGCTGTGAGGTGATTAGGCTCCATTCTGTCGGATCTCCCGAGAAACATGCAGACTGCTCCCCTGGATTGTCCCCCCAAGGACGGGACGCTGACCCATTTATCCACCCACTCTGTCCCCATTGGTTTAGGGTGGATTTGAGGAGTTAATTCCCCTGCTCTTTTAGGTTAAGCTCCTGTGCAGGCTCATGGGGGCTCCCCAAGTACGGGAGAGCGCCCTGGAGCAGAATGGGGTGGGGCGTGAGCCCCATGTGCTTGAGGGGGGCACTGTCAGGGGGAGGACCACCAGGCTGCGGCTGGAACTAGAGGTGTGCGGTGATGTTGATATCAAAGGGGGTTAGAGGGGGCAATGGAGGAGGTGGGGATAGTGAAGCATACCTGCCCCACCTTTTCTAAATGCTTCAGAGGCTTTTGGTTGTGCTTAGAATACAATTTAGCCTCTTTATTTAGCCAAATAAAATTTGGCCATTTGGGGTGGCCTTTGAGGCTGTGCCTGATCCAGCTCCTAACTTCCTTCTCTACTTCCCCCCACACCACTCTCTCCACAGCCCCGACCTGGAGCTTTGCTCATCTTCTGCTAGTCTCTAGAAAATTCTCAGCTCGTTCCTGCCTTAAGATTCTGCCCTTGCTCTTCCCTCTGCCTGGAGTGCTTTTCCCCAGATAGGTTGCGCCTGGTTCCTCCTCCCTGTCCTCCTGTCTCCGGGCTGCGTCTCCAAGAGCCCTTGACCCATCTGCTTGAAGCTGCCATCCTACCACTGTCAGTCTCCTTCTGCTTTCTCACAGCTCTTGATAATTCCCTAAGTTACCTTATTCTGGTTTTTTAAAACTATTGCTAGACTCGAAACCCCAGGAGGCATGATCCTGGTCCCTCTCTTCAGAGGTGTCTGCAGTACCTACTACAGAGTCTGACACTGAGACGGAGCCTGGGAAATGTTTCTCGACTATTCGAGTGGCTTGAGTCCTGTCTCTTCCTGGCCACTCCACCACGGACATCTTCTGTGTGTCCCTCAAGCAAAGGGGAGCCGGGACCTGAGCCCTGGAGGGGGAGGATGGGTCTGTCCCCTCCTTGCTCTGTGCACCGTGCCTCGATTAATGTGGGCTGAGGGCCCACCGAACTTTCAGGCTACACATCCTGCTGAGGACGGACAGTAACTGAGGTTGACCACTGTTGCCCCCATACTCTTGGCCCGGGGCTGGGGTGGTGAAGGTTGCGGGTAATGAGGAAAGGGCAGGAGATACAGAGATGGGGATAGCCCACAGACTAGGGAGATAAGGGGGACAGAAGGTCTTCCTGAAAACCAACCTATGATGGGAACAGGAAGTTCTGGGGCCCTTGGAGAGTGGTAAGGGGGGATCGTGGGGCCAGCTTCCCCTTTCACCTCTGTTCCACCTACCAAGAACAGCCTCTGTCTTCCCCTGGGGCTCATTTAGAGCTGAGCTGGGTACCCCTTTGACTAGGTAAGTAAACATTCTACAGCAAAGAGAAGGAAGAAGCTACCGCTACATGTAACAACACGGCTGAATCTGGCAGGGAAAATGTTGAGGGAAGGAAGCTAGAAGCAGCAGTTCATCTGTGTGATTCTGCGTATGTGATAGTGTGAACACAGTCTAGTGCTGAGGTCAGGACAGAGGTGACCTTGTGGAGAAAGAGGGGCTGCTAGGTGCTTGTTGTGATCTGCATCTTGATCTGGAATCTGTTTCTTGATCATTTTTTTTTTTAAGATCTTATTAATTTATTTGAGAGAGAGAGAGTGAGCAAGAGAGAGCAGGAGTGAGGGGAGGGGCAGAGGGAGAGGGAGAAGCAGACTCCCCGCTGAGCAGAAGCCCGATGTGGGGCTCAATCCCAGGGACTCCAGGACCATGACCGAGCTGAAGGCAGAGGCTTAACCAAATAAGCCACCCAGGCGCCCCTGTTTCTTGATCATTCTATAGACTGTGCAATCCACTGGACTATGACCATAGGATTTGTGCACTTTCTTTTTTTTTAGCATTTTTTTTAAGACTTTATTTATTTATTTGACAGAGAGAGACACAGCGAGAGAGGGAACACAAGCAGGGGGAGCGGGAGAGGGAGAAGCAGGCTTCCCGCTGAGCAGGGAGCCCGATGTGGGGCTCGATCCCAGGACCCTGGGATCATGACCTGAACCGAAGGCAGACGCTTAACGACTGAGCCACCCAGGTGCCCCGATTTGTGCACTTTCTATATGTTACAGTTCAATAGAGATCTAGAAGAAAAGGCCCATAAGCCAAGTTTTCTTTCCCTACCTCTATCTTGGCACCACTGGGTCCCCTGGTTTTTTTTTAATCTCCTCTTTCCCGATCCAGGGTCAGCCCCCCAGGCTTCCTCATCACAAGCCTGCACACCCTCCATGTTCCCCCCAGGACCTGATATTTTCTGCCCCTGATTAAGCAGAGCTCTTAAGTCCCACCCCAGCCCCTGCCGCAGATCTCACAAACTCGGCTTCCTCACCAGGCAAGGCACACGGGAGGCCCCAGGCTCGTGGGGAGGCAGTTCCGTGACCACAGTTTGTGACATTAACCTGTTCCTCCCCAAGAAGCAGACCAACAATTTTTTTCCCCAAATAAGTACAGTACTGTCCCAAAGAGGAACCCCCAAAGTGACTGCTGAGAGATCGCCTCCTCCTTCCTCTTGTTTAACAGAAAGGTAGACAGAGGGCCGCAGAGAGGGGACAGCTACAGCCGTAGGGAACCAGGCACCCGAGTCAGGGGCTCCTCCCTTCCACCCAGTGTGGCCCTTTCTCCAGGGCCGGGGCCCGGGGTAGGGTGGTAGGTGTGGGCTGCTGCTTCGCCAGACTTTGCATCCAGACGGGAAACACCCAGGCACCCCTGCCAGGGGCTCATTTGTTTGAGCCGCTGCGCCTGCAGGCACATCCTGTAAACCTCAGTGTGGGCACGTGGCGGACAGGAGGGCGGAAGCAGGGGCTGCCAGCCGGACAAGGGGCACCCTGGCCCATTCATGCAGACCTCTGACCCCTGCAAAGTCCCCGAGCTGCAGGTAGACATCACGTTTTATATCACACTGCTGGCTTCCACCTTGGTTCCCAAGCCATGGTTTACCTACCATGCTTTGTGCTGGGTACCTTGCCCTTACCCTGGCCAGGAATGGACCATCACTGTCAGGCCACCCTGCACATCCCAATTTTGGAACTCATTTTGGACCCTGGAGGACCATATCAGCCAGGAGCCCCAGGACTTCCTCCAGGAAGCCTTCCCTGACCCCTTCTCCTGGAAGGAGAATAAAGCCCCTATCTCTGAGGTCTCAAAGCCTTAGTTGTTGTTGGGCTGGAGTGGGTACATGCCTCTCTGTCTTGCTAGAGGGCAAAGCCCTTTGCAGGCATCCCTGCATCTTGTTTAATCGTCTGTCCTCTAAGAGCCCTGTGTGGAGGAAGCACTCAGCAGATCCGCAGGGGCAGGTTGGTAGAGCAAGCCTAGGACCTGGAGTGGCACAGACCTGTTATCTGTCACCTTTAATAAGTTAATTTATTCAACATTAACTATATGTCCAACATGGTCTTAAGACATGCCATGCATCAACTCAGTTAATCCTTGAAATGACCCTAGGCACCTAGAACAGTAGGTACTATTTTCCCCCCATTTTTCAGATGGGGAAACTGAGGCTCAAGCTTGAGGAAGAATCTAGGGTAAGGGTGTAGAGTGCAGAGCCAGATGGCTTGCATTTATAGTCTGGCTCTACCACCTCAGATAATTAACCTCTTGGTGCCTCAGTTTCCCCGTGAGTCAAATGGGACTACTAATAATTCCTTTCCCGTTCCCAGAGGAAGCCCTGTCTCTCCCAGGTTTTCTGGGAGGATCAAAGGGGATAATGGATGTGGATGCTCTCTGTAAATCACAGGATGCTGTACAAATGTCAGGCATTAATATGTGTTGACTCGAACACCCTCTCTCAGCCCCTCTGCGCTTCAGAAGTCATGGTTCCTCCAAAACCAATCCCCTGGGATCAAAACTGGCATTTCCTAATCCCCTCCAAGCACAGAGGCAATTTGATGTCCACAAAAGACTTCTTAGGAGAATTCGATGACCTGATTAAAAGGAAGTTGTGGGGGCAGGTGTCTATCTTGTAGAAACCATGGCCAAGGCCCTGTGTTCAGCAAGCCTGCTCAAGAGGGAATTGTTTTTCTCCTTTTTCTTCTTGGAAAAATATTCTTAAATTACTAAACAATGGAAAGATAAGAAAATGCACGTTAACAGAAACATGACAATTAAAATTTCCTATAGTCCCGGGGTGTCTGGGTGGCTCAGTCGTTTAGGCATCTACCTTCGGCTCAGGTCATGATCCTGGGGTCCTGGGATTGAGCCCCACGGCGGGAGCCTGCTTCTCCCTCTCCCCCCTGCTCATGCTCTCTCTTTTGCTATCTCTCTTGCTATCTCTCTCTCTCAAATAAATAAATAAAATCTTTAAAAAATATATCATATAGTCCTACTACCCAGAGAGAATTGTTCTGAGCCCCACATGAAGTTTCTGGACTATTATGATACCAGATAGAAGCAATCATGCAGAAATTCCCAGGTCGTGATCCCCCTCCTCCCTCACCCCACATGGAGTTTGTGTCCAAAAAATAGTGGTCAATGAGACTCCACATGCTGCTGTATTTATGAAGGTATTGATAAATGTGGAACTCCGACAAGGGGTCGGATGGAGATCCCAGGCTTGGAAGCCTTTGAGGGTTTTCTGCCCCTTTTCCCCCCAAATCCAAGACAGCTGCCTCTCCCGAGCAGTTGCAGCCCACCTTCTGCGGCTGGCGGCAGGCGTGGAGGGAAGCAGGACCCACCCACAGAGCTCACACAGAAAAGCCACACTGGTGGCTTTTCTGTGCCGTGAAGGTGGCCCCCAAATATCCTGGGCTTGGACTATTTCCAAGAAAGGAGAAGGGGCGAGAGAAGGCCAGAGCATGGAAGAGGGTGGGAGTTCCTTTCCCTGCGATATGCATGGCTAACATCTATCCAAAGTCTATTTTAATTATTTTTCTGACAAAAACACATTTCCAGATCATTTTGTCTTTTACATATTAATTGATTTTATTTCTAATGCGTAATCCAGGCACATGATTCATGATTCAAACAATATGGAAAGTTTGAATGGAAAATAAATTTCCTTTCCATCCCTGTTCCTCACCCCTCATTCTCCTCCAAAGGGGCCCACTGTTGCTACCAGTTTCTTGAGTGTTTTTAAAGACAGTCTAAATATGTGAACAGGTGTGTATAGATCGTTCTTCAAGGCTCATGGCAACCCAGGGTAGGCAGGTACCATGATTCAGTTGCTAATCCTTTATTGTCAGACATCCAGGCATTAGTAATAACCCCAATCAGCATGTAGAGAAACACCTTGAGACATTTCTTTGGATAAATAGTTAAGAATAAGATCACTGGGGCGCCTGGGTGGCTCAGTTGGTTAAGCGTCTGCCTTCGGCTCAGGTCATGATCCTGGAGTCCCGGGATTGAGTCCCGCATCGGGCTCCCTGCTCAGCGGGGAGCCTGCTTCTCCCTCTGACCCTCCCCCCCTCATGCTCTCTCTATCTCATTCTCTCTCTCAAATAAATAAATAAAATCTTTAAATAAAAAAAAAGAATAAGATCGCTGGATTAAGAAGTATGCACATTTTGAAGATTTTCAGATCTCCCTGTGCAATTGCCTTCAAAAGGTGAGCCTGTGTCCCCTTGTGCCCATACATCACAAGGCTCTTTTTTAAGACTTTTCTTCTTCTTCTTTTTTTTTATTATGTTATGTTAATCACCATACATTATATCATTAGTCTTTGATGTAGTGTTCCATGATTCATTGTTTGCGTATAACACCCAGTGCCCTTTTTAATACCCATCACCAGGCTAACCCGTCCCCCACCCCCCTCCCCTCTAGAACCCTCAGTTTGTTTTTCAGAGTCCATAGTCTCTCATGGTTCGTCTCCCCCTCCGATTTCCCCCTCTTCATTCTTCCCCTCCTACTTTCTTCTTCTTCT